>NC_056732.1:1555991439-1556035993 GCF_019279795.1 Protopterus annectens | reverse complement strand
AGTACTGCCCAGATCATCTTTCTTGGGACCTTGTCATATGCTTTCTTCCAGTCTAGGAATGCCCATTTGGACTCTTTCCTTGTCTAAAGCTTCTTCTCAGTTATCTCACTGTAAATAGCAGATCACTTGTGCTGCATCCTGATCAGAATCTGAACTGCTCATCTCTCATCTTACATTCTACTACTCTGCGTATCTATTTATCAATCACCCTCTCCAGAACTGTCATGCAATGTGATAGGGGTTTGATGCCTCTGTACTGCCCACAGTTGTGGATATCCCTTTGTTCTTGTACAGTGACATAAGTATGCTTATTCTCCAGTTATCTGGGTTATGCTTTTTTCTCCACACTGCTATGAGTACCCTCAGGTGCCATTTCTCCCCTATCTCAGCCAGCATCTTTATCATATCTGCTGTGACCTCATCTGAGCCTGCTGTTTCCCTGACTTCATTTTTCTTAGTGTATTCTTACTTCTTCTATGATGGGCTCCTCTTTTTCTCTCATTGTAGGCTTTTTCTGGTGTTTTTTTTTTCATTCAGAAGCTGCTGTAAATATTCTATCTGCCTTTGAGGTACTGTGGAATGGTGAGCAGGTTGTTGCTGGCATCCCTTATGAAGGGTGTCTGACTATCTTCTTTATCTTTCCGTCTTTCCCTTGCAACCTGGTTATAGTTTCTTTGTGCCACAGAAGGTGGTAGAGTGCCTCTGATGCCCTCTTCTTTGCTACTGCAACTCCTTTCTTGCTGTCTTTGTTAGTTAACCAGTACCCCTTCCTAGCCTGGTTGGTCTTTTCTATATCCCACTTTTTCCTGTACTCCTTTTTTTTGATGACTTTCTGGACTTCTACATTCCACCACCAGCCTGGTTCAGCATATTTTAGTTCTGTAGTCCTCACACATACTGCCATTCTTCTTCAACTCCACCTATTTCTTCCTTTTCTTGGGGTGCTAGAGTCTTGACCTTGAATTGTTGTACTTTCTCTCCAGTCAACTTACAGGTCTTCAGCCTGGTCTCTGTTGACCTTAAACCTTTCTGTGATCACTGTTTGCAGCTGATTGTGGCAACCAGTGGTTTATGCTGTGGGCCAACTGTTTCACTGAGGATGACTTGACTCTAACCCACTGCCTTTTCCTTATCATCATATCATCTCTTGTCTGTGTCTACATTAAGTGTAGCAATTCTCATTTCATGTTTGAAAGGTTGATTAGTTTGTTTTATGTCCAGCTTTCACTCAACAGAGCTATTCCAGATATCCTAGGCTGGGCAACTAGACACCAGCCAGCTAGGAGCTTATAGACCCAAGGCTGCTGGGCTTTATGGGGGGCACAAGCTAGCCAATAGAGGCACAATCACCCCTCCCACCAGTATCATAGGTCCCTGGTATAGGTTGGTTCCTCAGCCTACCTATCACTGGTTGGTAACTACCCATGCCCATTTTGGCGAAATTGGTCAACACCATATTTTTACACCATCAAGTGAATGAGTCCTGCCACTGCACACAGTCTGTGATGTGTATTCTCCTATCTTGAGGATATCGCACTCCACAACAGATCCCCAAAGTGATTGGCTTGTACAACTATTTCCCTTACAGGGCACCATGTAGAGTCTGTGCTGCTGCCCAGAACTTAATTTATTGGTGAGTTGGAGATGGAAGCACTCAGCATGTTTTTTTCAGAGGTGGTAAAAACCTGACAGAGACACAGGGTGAACATGCAAACTTCAAACAGGAACCGACCAGAGGTCAGGATTGAACCTTGTACCTTGTGCTTGGGAGGCAAAGACCTTAACCATTATGCCAACTGATCTGTCACCTAACTAAAGAAATTGTAAGTTAATATTGTGGTGTTAAACTATTACAAGTACATTCGGGTCTAATTATGCATTTTGCATGAAAATTAGGTTATTTTAACCTTACCTTTATGAATTGCATTAATACTTGAACTTTTAAAACTTTTAAAAGTGGTTATGCATGTAATTCAATCTTGTCCGCTCAAGAATGAGGTCTCAGTTCATATGAATGCACTGAAGAAACCAGCAGAGTCTGCAGCAGACTTCAGCAGTCCCCATCATGCTAGGGGAGCGTGTAGATAGCCTCAAATATGGTCAAAGCTGAATATATTTAGAAAAAAAACAAAATGGAGTCATATGTATGACGTTTGCACAACCATAAAGTGTAATTTCTGCACATCTAACCTCATCTGGCATATCTTCTTATCTCAAACCACTCAACACTTAGTAAAATTTGGTAATCACACACATATTTATTTCTGCAACCCCCCCAAAAGAATATGTATATGTGTGTGTGTGTGTGTGTGTGTGTGTATATATATATATATATATATATATATATATATATATATATATATATATATACACATATATGTGTGTGTGTGTACACATATATATGTATATTTGGGTCTACTATATTTGGTCAAATTACATTTGGTCGAAAATGATTTCAGACAGTTCACTTCACCGAAAATGCATTTCACTGAAAACCCATTTGGTCGAATTCCAGTTGGTTGAAAATGGAATATAGCCCCTGCCCCACTGCAGTTCGACCCTGGAGTGAGAATATAAAGTAAGGGGGGGCACAGCCCCCCACATTGGGGGTTGTTGGGGCGTAGTTCCCCACATAATTGCAGTTTATACACTATTTTATATATATATATATATATATATATATATATATATATATATATACACGTGTATCCATTAAAAATACATTCAAACATATCTTCTTCTTCTTTCGGCTGCTCCCATTAGGGGTCGCCACAGCGGATCATCTGTTTCCATTTCTTCCTGTCCTCTGCATCTTGTTCTGTCACATCAGCCACCTGCATGTCCTCTCTCACCACATCCATAAACCTTATGTTAGGCCTTCCTCTTTTCCTGTTACTTGGTAGCTTCATCCTTAGCATATTTTTCCAAATATACTCTGCATCCCTCCTTAGCACATGTACAAACCAATGCAATCTTACCTCTCTGGCTTTGTATCCAAACCTTCCAACCTGGGCTGACCCTCTAATATACCTATTCCTAATCCTGTCCACCCTCGTCACACCCAGTGCAAATCTTAACATCTTTAACTCTGCCACGTCCAGCTCTGATTCCTGCCTTTTTGTCAATGCCACTGTGTCCAACCCATATAACATAGCTGGTCTCACTACCCTCTTGTAGACCTTCCCTTTCACTCTTACTGGTACTCTTCAGTCACAAATCACTCCTGACACTCTTCTCCACCCACTCCATCCTGCCTGTACTCTCTTCTTCACCTTTTTTCAACACTCACTATTACTCTGAACTGTTGATCCCAAGTATTTAAACTCATCCACCTTCACCACCTCTACTCCCTGCATCCTCACCATTCCTCTATCTTCCCTCTCATTCACACACAAATATTCTGTCTTAGTCCTGCTGACCTTTATTCCTCTTCTCCCTAGAGCATATCTCCACCTCTCCAGGGTCTCCTCCACCTGTTGCCTACTCTCACTACAGATCACAATGTCATCTGCAAACATCATAATCCATGGGGACTCCTGTCTGATCTCACCTGTCAACCTGTCCATCACCATTGCAAATAAGAAAGGGTACAGAGCTGATCCTTGATGTAATCCCACCTCCACCTTAAATGCATCCATCACTCCCATCGCAGACCTCACCACTGTCACACTAACCTCATACATATCCTGTACCACTCTTACATACTTCTCTGACACTCCCGACTTTCTTATACAATACCACAACTCCTCTCTAGGCACCCTGTCATATACTTTCTCTAAGTCCACAAAGACACAATGCAACTCCTTCTCATCTTCTCTGTACTTCTTCATCAACACTCTCAGAGCAAACATAGCATCTGTACTGCTCTTTCCTGGCATGAAACCATACTACTGATCACTAATCATCATCTCCCTTCTTAACCTAGCTTCCATTACTCTTTCCCATAACTTCATGTTGTGACTGATCAATTTAATCCCTCTGTAGTTGCTACAGCTCTACACATCACCCTTATTCTTAAAAATCGGTACCAAAACACTTTTTCTCCATTCCTCAGACATCCTCTCACTTTCCAAGATTTCATTAAACAATCTAGTTAAAAACTCCACTGCCATTTCACCTAAACACCTCCATGCTTCCACAGGTATGTCATCTGGACCAACAGCCTTTCCATTCTTCATCCTTTTCATAGCTATCCTTACTTCCTTCTTGCTAATCCACTGCACTTCATGATTCAATATCCACACTTCATCCGACCTTCTCTCCCTCTCATTCTCTTCATTCATCAACCCCTCAAAGTACTCTTTCCATCTGCTCAACACACTCTCCTCACTTGTGAGTACGTTTCCCTCATTATCCTTTATCACCCTTACCTGCTGCACATCTTTACTAGCTCAGTCCCTCTGTCTAGCCATTTGGTACAGGTCCTTTTCTCCCTCCTTAGTGTCCAACCTTTCATTCAGCTCTTCATACACATTATCCTTAGCCTTCACCAACTCTCTGTTTGCCATGCACCTCATCTCCTTATACTCTTGTCTACTTTCTTCATCTCTTTGACAATCCCACTTCTTCTTCACCAACCTCTTTCTCTGTATACTCTCCTGTACTTCCTCATTCCACCACCAGGTCTCCTTGTCCTCCTTCCTCCTTCCAGATGTCACACCAAGCATCTTTCTAGCCTTCTCCCTTACTAACTCTGTTGTAGTTATAACGTCATTAAAAATTATTTGCAAAAAAAATGTATCTATCTATATCTATCTATCTATATATCTATATCTATATATATATATATATATATATATATATATATATATATATATATATATATATATATATACTACAGCTGCTCTACTGCAGAAGTAAATGACATTGAGGTGTAACATTTCAAAAAAGGAAAAAGGTAATGATGCCAATATACAGCAGCAGTAGCAAGTGTAAGTAATATAAAGAAAAATGATGATTGCATGCTGTTTTCTATGCATCGTATACATGAAGTGTGAATGTATTCCTTTACAAAAGGCATGTGACAAAGCATTTTTTCATTGAACCAAACTTGCTTGTAATAACAGTACTTGGTGTAATGTCTAGGATTGTTATCTGGGTTTGGTTAAGTTGGTGACACACCCCAGAGGGAGTGGTTCTAAACCAGTGAAGCACAGCCCTACTCATACTTTTGTCATTCTGTTTCTGGCACTTTGAATGATGACAGTTCCTGTAAAGGCATGAGGCAGTCCTCCAAGTTACTCAGACAATGAGACTTTGATAATAATCCACCTTCTTAGGGAGTCATATATGGATAAGATCCAGATGTAAACAAGAAAATATGAATGGAGAAAAAGATTGACATTTGGAAGGAGTTAGGTGAACACCTGTCAGCCTTGACAGGGCTCATCTGCTCTGGCCAAAAGTGCCACCAGAGATATGATGACCTACAGAACTGTAGACCTGACCATCTGCCTGTGTGTGTTGACCAGGTAGTGGCATGAAGGCCAGAGATGTATAGTAAGTATTAAATATTTTTTTTCGAGGGGTGGTCATATTAAACATAGGTTAAAAAATAAACTATAAGAAAGTTGCATAATTGAAGGTATTTGCTAGAAGAAATGTGTGTACCTGCAAAAATGCATCTGTAATGTTAATAATATAATAATGTAGATGGAAGCATAAACATATCTGTACAAAGGACAGCATCACTATACAATTATAAGGAATGTTTATGTGCTAACATAATTATATAAACTCAAATGTATAAAATGAGTGAGTAAAATAATAATCTGCATATATATGTCTGTAAATTAGAGATATATACATCTGCATGAGTACAATTACAATTATTGGTGTATGTATTTATACAAAAGGCAAAAAACATGTTTTCATTTCCATAGGTAATAGTTAAATCACATGCAGACAGTTTTTGCTGAACATAAAATTATTTATTAGCATAATTAAGGTAAAAAAATAGTAATTTGTTCCACAATATTAATTACACTTACAAAATGGCTGAATTCAGTCAGGCACTACACCCTAGTCAGACCAGAGGTTGAGGAAGGAGGTGGAGCTGCAGTATCAAGAGTATGTCCAGCACATACTTTACTGAGAAATAACCATCATTAATTTTGTATTACTTCTGTATACATTTTAAATCATACCTTTATATCCTTAGAATTCTTAAGGAACAAAACTATGAAAGCACACATTTTTGTACAGCTAAGGAAATTAAAATTTTCATGACTTGTTACATTTTTTGTGTGTATGCACCTTCTGGCTGAACACAATCCAGAGACTCTTACATGCAAAGCATAGTATTTAAAAAGTACACCAAAAATCTATCATTGTGCTGATAACTTGCATTAAAGGGAAAGACTGGCAAAGTATATGAATTCAGATAGTATATGTTTTTTGAAATATGCATTACTAAGTAAATACAGCAGTGAATGGAATGCATGGTAAATATTTAACAGTCATATAAGTAATGTCAGGGAAAATGTGAAATGCAGTTAAACAATTGTCTTGTGTCTTCTCTTTGTAGCTGAGGAAGAATTTTACCATAACAGGAGAGAGCAGGAAAGACAAACAATCACATGGCTTGAAGATGCCAGTAAGTATGAATAAGTATATATGAGCCTGTTGTGTATGATCAAACTACCCTAATGTTGAATGTAAAACACCGACAAAATAAGTTTGATTATATACAATAGTGAACACAAACAAAATGGAAAACAATAATATCAACAGATGAAAACTATTTCATCTCCCATTATTAAAACTAAAAGCCCCTGTAATACTAGTTGCAAATGTGTCTAAATAGTGGCAGTGTTACGGGAAGATTTTAATGACATTAACATGTAGGCTTAGGGTTGGGGGAAGGAGAAGCATTAGGGTTAATACCTATTACTACTGTGTTTCTCTCTTTGTTGTGTCTCCCCTTTTTCAGTCTTTCCTATCTCCACCTTTACATTCTTTAAAAGATGAATGTGCATCAATATAATGATGCCCCTATATGAAACATATAAACCTCTTTATTTTTTTAAATATTAATAATAACAGCTGTGCTGTCCAGTTCTTGCCTTAAGTATTTCAAGCATGACCAAGCATAACCACATCTGTCTGCAATATCTGAATACATAAGAAGTTATACAAAGCCTATGGCTTTCATGGAATATTGGATATGTATTTAACGCTTGATTTAGGTACTTTACATTTTTGCCCTGAGTGGGGATGTTTTTCAAATCACCTTCACTTTTCCTTATTCAGACAGTGTAAGCTGTGCCTAACTTATTTGCATATAAGCATAGTGACACTCCTTGTTAATAACCCCTAGATAGCTGCAAACTGCTGCACTAGAAATATGACCCACAACTTGTCTACCAACTGACCATGTGACTACCATGATTATTTTCTTTCTCATCTGCAGAATGTGTAACCAAAACAACTGCCTGTCCCTCAAAACATTCTTATCTCTAGACCTCCCTTGAGCACCCCTCATTTCCAACAGTCAGTATACTAAAGTACCAGATTGATCTATTGCTTCCAGTCATAGTGTCTTCACCCTCATCAGTCCAACAACTTGGAATACCATCTCCCACACAATGTGTACTCATCCTACTTCTTCTTCAGTCAGCATGGAGCTTAAGTAGCACATATCTCCAAATTCCTGACTGCAACAACAAATGTTGAATAATGAACTTTTTTAGCCATCTGTACTCACTGGTCCTAATTCTCTCAGCAATCACCGTGAAGCCTCCTTCAAGGTTATTGTTTCATTGTACATCCCATTAATGCTGGCTCACAACATTACACTTGTACTTCCATTACTCTGATTTCCATTATTCCCTATAAGTCAGCTTTGATCTCTTTATCCTTTATTTTTTATTCTTAATTTCATGCTTACATCCACTTCTTTCTGTGTTATTTTTTCTATCCTTATCTAACTTGTTTGCAATACTCAGAGAGTTGTGGAGAGTTCTATAATGTGAGAAACAAGCTTTTCATAAAAAAAGAAAGAAACAAATGCTTTTATTTCACTTCTGCTTAAATATTTTAAGTTGCATTTATAGTGACCTATGTGGTGATACTTTTTGTACTTTTATGTTTTTTATCAATAATTCCTGAGTGAGGAATGGTATCAAAGGCCTTGGCAAGATAGAGGTAGGATGTATGCACTGCCTTACCTTCATCCCCAGCCCTGGTGACTGACTCAAAGAAGTCAACCAGGTTGAGCAGGCATGAGCTCCCATTTACAAAGCCAAACTGTGTGGGGTCCAGAGTTTGGAGATTTCCTATATCTTTGTTAATCAGGTTCATGATGGTGCGCTCCTTAGCTTTACATATCAGATTCATCAGGCTAATGAGGCAATAATTCCCAGGGTCTGTAGTCACTCCCCCTTTATGGAGAGGGATGACTGTAGCAGTGTACCACAAAGCCTGAGGTAAGGCTGTGACTGAACAGGGCACACAGATGTGGTGCCAGTTCACTTTGTAGTTCATGTAGAACACAGCTGGGGATATTATCTGGTCCCATGGATGCTTGGACAATGCAGCTTTAACCTGTGCTGCAGTAATGCTGGGTGCCTGGCATTCTTCCGGTATTGTGAATAGTCCTGGGGGGGTAAAGTTGGCACTGAATCTGTTGGCCAGTATGTTGGTAATATCTGTTGGCTCAGTATAGGAGTCACCATTGTGCAATAACTCAGAGCAAATCTAGGTATCACCGTGGAGGTTCTTGATATAACTATAAAAGGCTTTGTGATTGTTTTTAGTGCCTGCCGCAATTCTGCCTTCATAGCTAACTTTAGAGGATTTGATAAGGGATCTCAACTTTTTGTTGAGGCTAATCAGGGAGTTTTTCCAGTCATTGGAATTCACCTTTTGCTGCAACAGTTTCTTCTTTCTGTTGTAGAGTTTATTAATTGCAGGGAACACCAGATTGGCTTCCTTTTTTTTTGGAGGAGAGCATCTTGGTTCTATTGGGTATGACTAGTTCCGTGCATTTATGTACATGTTTATACAGTGCATTGGTGCATGATTCGGCAGTCATGCAGCTATTTTCCATTAGCATGGGTGCTGTGAAGTTAGCCAGCTCTGTTTTTAGGAGTCCAAAGTCAGCATTGGAGAAGTTTTTCAAATTGGTTACCTTTGCGGGGGGTGTGGGTGAGATGTGGATTTCATGGTGATTAGTTTATGGTCGGATCTGACCAGGGAGGGATTGACTATTGGCATAGAGCAATGGTTTCCCATGTTAGTAATAACCAGGTCAAGGATGTTGCTTCCTCTAGTGGGGGTCAGAATAAGCTGGCCCAGGACATTGGAATCGATGAATTCCAGAAAGCGTTGGGCCAGTGTATTGGTGCTTGAGTATTTTTCCCAGTTGATTGAGGGGTAGTTGAAGTCTCCTAGTATGAGAGTGTTGGGTTGGACCTTGATATATTCCAGGGTGCTTAGGAACATGTTGTGAGAGTCTAGGGACATGGTTGGGGACCTATAGCAGGCTATGACCTGGATCGCAGTCTTACCCAATGTTAGTTGTACCTGAAGTATCTCAGATGTATTATGTTGGGCTACTAGTCTGGAAGTGTTCATATCCTTTATGAATATGGAGACACCACCTCCTTTGGAGCTTCAGTCCATGTTTTGGGGTTGAAAGGTGTGGAATGAGGTATAGCCTGGTAGTGCAGGGGTGCTTCTTGCTCCTTTAAACCAGGTCTCTGTTACAGCACAAATGTCAATGTTCTCCATTTTGAGGAGTGCTTTGAGCGAGTACTTCTTGAGATTTGTTTTCTAGCATTGAGCAGCATGACCCTCAGATTGCATTTATTTATAGCTGTTACAGTGGTAATTTGGTCTTTGGCACACCGCCTTAAAAAGGCATTATAGGGGTGGGAAGAGCCTTAGTCTGTACCCGGAAACCCAGGGGTGACAGATGTAGGCCATCTCTGGCAAAGTATCGAGGTCTGTCAATCATGTCATCCCAAGCAGACAAATAGTGGATTCTCTTAAAATGGCACCAGAAACTTAGTCAATTTTTGAAGTCAATCATTTTTTGTTTGTACTGCGGTATCATTCTGGTAGATGGTAGGATACTGCTCAGGGCAGGGACTATCATGTGGAAAATGTAGTGGTTGCCCTTATGTAATTAATTTTTTCCCCTATATAAATAATATTGATTATAGACCAAATGGCCAGTATAGCTGTAAAACTGAGAGAGTGATATATGCCATCAGATGTGGTTGTAATAAGTTTTACATTGGTCAAACGAAGAGAATGTTTAAGGTGAGATTATTGGAACATCTGAGGGATATTAGGGTAAAAAAATTAGAGAGCCCTTTAGCTCAGCATTTTTATGAATGTCATGATGGAAAATGTGATAGTTTAACAGCAAACATTTTAGAACAGGTTTTTATAAGTGAATTAAATGAGAATTTGATTAAGAATGCACTTTTAAAGAAATAAACTATTTTTATTTTGAAGTATGAAACCCTAATTCCAAGGGGTTTGAATACAGATTGCTGCTAGAGAAGTATTATTTAATTTTGCCTGGAATGCATTCTAAACTTGTTTGAAATGCACTTTAATTAATTTTAATGATCTAATTGTTTAATTGTTTGATTGATGTTAATAGTTGATGCTATATAAAGTTTTTGTCTGTGTTATGTGTTACTCCTTGAAGGCTTACTGTGGCCGAGGCGCTAGAGAATAAATACGGAATCTTACTTGTGTACTGGCTTTGTTGTTTCATACTGTGGTGTAGCAACTTGGTTTCTATTCTTGTTGTTGTTCGTCATATCTACTTTCTATGGCCAGTGATCCAGCCATAAATATTCGGAAGGTTTTTAGAGAGGGCAATCCAGGTACCTCTCAGCGGACCATTGATGGTTTCTTCAATTCGGAGCAGGACCTAGATCGCTCTGACATTAATGTTGCTGGTGAGAATGTTTCGGGTTTACCATTATGGGAGCATTTTTTAGCTGAAACAATGAACAAGCGTGCCAACAATCCTTTTGCTAATATGTGGATTACCCGGTGGAGGTAAAGACATTAATTTCAAAGTTAAGTAATTTAATGAATAAGGAAATGTTGACTTTTTATAATTATACGAGCCTGCAAAGATATTTAGACCTTGACATCATACCGCGAGGGTTGCCAATGTTAGTAATAACCAGGTCAAGGATGTTGCTTCCTCTAGTGGGGGTCAGAATAAGCTGGCCCAGGACATTGGAATCGATGAATTCCAGAAAGCGTTGGGCCAGTGTATTGGTGCTTGAGTAGTTTTCCCAGTTGATTGAGGGGTAGTTGAAGTCTCCTAGTATGAGAGTGTTGGGTTGAACCTTGATAGATTCCAGGGTGCTTAGGAACATATTGTGAGAGTCTAGGGACATGGTTGGGGACCTATAGCAGGCTATGACCTGGATCGCAGTCTTACCCAATGTTAGTTGTACCTGAAGTATCTCAGATGCATTATGTTGGGCTACTAGTCTGGAAGTGTTTATATCCTTTATGAATATGGAGACACCACCTCCTTTGGAGCTTCAGTCCATGTTTTGGGGTGAAAGGTGTAGAATGAAGTATAGCCTGGTAGTGCAGGGGTGCTTTTTGCTCCTTTAAACCAGGTCTCTGTTACAGCACAAATGTCAATGTTCTCCATTTTGAGGAGTGCTTTGAGTGAGTACATCTTGAGATTTATATTTCTAGCATTGAGCAGCATGACCCTCAGATTGCATTTATTTATAGCTGTTACAGTGGTAATTTGGTCTTTGGCACACCACCTTAAAAAGGCACTATAGGGGTGGGAAGAGCCTTAGCCTGTACCCGGAAACCCAGGGGTGACAGATGTAGGCCATCTCTGGCAAAGTATCGAGGTCTGTCAACCATGTCATCCCAAGCAGACAGATAGTGGATTCTCTTAGAATGACACCAGTAACTTAGTCAATTTTTGAAGTCAATCATTTTTTGTTTGTACTGCGGTATCATTCTGGGAGATGGTAGGATACTGCTCAGGGCAGGTGATTGATGTTAATAGCAGATGCTATATAAACGTTTTTGTCTGTGTTATGTGTTACTCCTTGAAGGCTTACTGTGGCCGAGGCGCTAGAGAATAAATACAGAATCTTACTTGTGTACTGGCTTTGTTGTTTCATACTCTAGTGTCATACTTGCCTGGGCCACATAATCCGAGAACTCCACCATGTCTCTTTTCATGTAGTCCAGGGAGGTGCATCTCACGTCATTCACACCCACATGGACAATGACAGAGTCATACTTGTACTTGTTGTGGAGTGACATGAGTGCATGTGTTATGTGTTGGACTCTGGCACCTGATAGACAGCTGATTGTTACCGTCTCCTTATTCAACCTAGTGAGTGGGATATCTGTGTGCCTCACTATTGAGTCACCTATGATTGGTGTATTGGGCAAGGTGTTTAGCCTTAGGGGCTTAGGTTGAGTGGCACACTGTGGAGGTGAGCTATGTGTCCTGTGGTTTGTGCTGTGTTGTGGTGGTCGAGTGCATTTCTGTCTTGGAGGTCCCTGCTGTCTGAGTAAATTTCTATTGCATGCCTCTGCGAAGGTGGGTGTGTAGTTTGTGTTTTTATGTGAGAGCTGTGATAGTGGGTGTTCTGGATAACTATGAGTTCCATGTGATGTGGTGCAGGTGTTGGCCTTCTCTTCTTGACCAGTTAGTCCGGTCTTGGCTGGAGAGTGCATAACTTCCAATTTGGTGATATAAATGCATCTCTCGCAAGTCTGAGTGTTGGGAGGTAAGAGGAGAGGGTTGTCTGTGTACATGAGGCAGTTGCTAAATTGCCTCAGAATGCCCAAGTACACCAGGTTAATAGAAGAACGCACAGGGAACTGCCCTTTAATCATGCCAGGAGGGCTGGTCACAACTACTAAGCACTGGAGCTAGATCCATGAAGAACAACTAGTGCTGATGGCGCTTAGGTGTTCTATAATAATTTCTACAAAAACCTGTTGAAGTGCAATGTGATTAGGCTATTTGAAGTGTAAGAGAGAAAGAACTAGCAAGATCTAAGTGAAAACCCGAAGAGCAGACTATCTGGCACCAGTAATACTTTACCTCAGCTCAGTGCCGCTGAGCGGAGTGTAAACAAGTGCAAACCCGTGCAAACGTGGGCTTTTAAACCAGAAAGTTGAAGGGATGAAAAAATTGCTCAAACGGCCAGTAAACTACAATTTCTGGGCCAGAAACCATTCCTCTTGTGGCAGATAGGCTACCTAGTGCTTACCACTCCATTGATACACTAGAAGCCTTCCCGCCAACACAGAAAGGCTTGGGGGAGCTCAGAAGCTTACAAACAGTCCTGGATACAGACTAGTTACAGGAAAGGTGGGAAACAAGCTTAGAACTTTTTTTTTTTTTTTTTTTAAAGAAAAGCAGCTAAAACAGCAGTAAAAACAATTCAAATGCAGGGCAAGTTAGCACACTTGAGTGTGTAGCAATATTAAAGCAAATACAATTTAAATAAATGCAATTAAATTAAAGAATGGTTAAAAACCTGTGCAGAAAGCAGTAAATTAGGAAGAAAATCAAAATGGAGGCACTTAGAGTATCAGAAAATAGTGCCAGCAAATATATAAATAATTCCATCAAGCAAAAATTAAGACAGTGCAGAACTCTGAACAGTTAAAAAATCAATACTAACTGCTGCACTACTGCACCAGCCACAATACTAACCACTGCACCACCCAGCTAAACGTTTCCTTCCAGTGCCTTTCTTTTCCCATGTTCTTTGTGTTTGCCCAACCCACACGCTGAGACATTAAGCTAAAGTTTCTGAAATTCTAACCTACCTGGAGTCATTGACCTGTAGCTCAAAACCATAGGACTAGAGCTCCAATACTGGCTTTAATTGATCAGTTTATTGCAGCTTCAATTTTTTTTCACAGCCATACCACTCTTTTCCTGTTGTGGTTTTAGAAGGTTGTGCCTCTGGCTCAGGCCTCTGTACCTTATGGTAATTTGACTTCCAAAGTCCCTCTTCCCCTCTTTCTTTGCTACTGGCTGTTGTATATTTATGTACTTTTCCCACCCATTGTTTTCCATAGATCCATAGTACTGCGTGCCCACCCAGCAAACCAATATTGCTGTAGAGTAAACCTCTTTTACTAGATGCTATTTGCTGCTCATTTTCCCAGACCTCCCTATGCTTTGTAGCCTTGCCATACTCTGAGAGGGTCCTAAATTAATTCTGACAGATAACAGATTTATTTTATTATTTTGCACATCAGTTTACTGTTTTAAGTGTTACTGCTTCATTTTTACTTTGTTTATTTTGCTCATGAAATCATTTTAAAGGCCCCTAATACTTACAAATTGCCTTGTCCAACTAGAGTGTTTAAACTGTTTTGTGTTAGCATTATACTCTGAACCAATCTTTTTTTTGTGTTTTTACACTAAGAGGACTGGGATAATCCATTCAGTGGCAGTAGGTCATAGCCTGGTATATCTGAGTTGGGAGACATAAAAAACTGTAATTGTAGTTGTTTTATTGGCCTGAAGACTTGGAAGCCAGTTTCCTGTGTGATAAGTACCTGTATACATTTGTAGCATCTATGATCTGCTGCCCATCATGCAGTGATGGTTACTAGTGCCCTGTGTAGACACAGACACAGAAAAATCAAATTTTCACCATAAACCACCTCTAAAACTGTATCAGTAACTTGTTGAGTGTAGAGCAACTACTCTGCATGTTGAGTAGCCCAGAGCAGTTAGTTTGCATGTTGGGAGCACTTCTCCTTGAGTTTAGCATTATATAGCCTAGTCTCTTTAAAAGTCCGTTAGTCATCCCACTATCAACCCCATATGCACCACACTCTTGTAGCTCATCTAATAAAGGACCTGACATCCTGGCTAAGCACATTTGCAATTTCTCTGCAGGCAGTTTGGTGGATATGGGTTTATTCAGAAAAAAGTAATTTTGTCTAATATTTACTGACAACCATTTAATCCACTAAGAAACACATATAGTATAAGAGAGATGTATATACATGATGTCTCTGAGGCAAAACTCTTGCTTACAAACACTCATAGTAACAATCTAGTTGTCAGAAACACACATGCTACACATACCACAAATAGTATGCACCCCACACATAGACCTACTTAACGTGAGGCACTTAAACACTATCTTCCCAAATCTCAAAGATCTCCCAGACATACCACCTGCAAAACTCATCTTCAGGATACATGAAAGCACTCAACAGAAATAACACCTATCATATACAGCCACGCCCAGTGGACCCTCAAATACCAAGCCCATAAGGCAAGCCAAAACACTACTCAGGAGGACTCTACTCATAAGGGACTGCATTGAATGACATACAGATGCCCTATTCACCAGGCTGAACAAGGATAAAATAACTGTTAGTTGCCATCACGAGCCAGGATCTGTCAAGTTATGAATGCACTGCATTGCACCACAAGTACCAGTATGATTCATAGTCCATGTAGGTGTAAATGACCTGAGACATACCTCCATAGACTATATTAAGAGAGACATTATGGAGCTCTTGGACTATGTGTCACAAGCTGTTATGTACATGTCATTGAGCAGCATTCTACCTTCTACAAAGATGATGCCACAATATGAAAAGAAGGTGATTAACTTTAATAACTGACTTAGTTTTTGGTGTCATTTTAGGGAGATACAATATTTACCATTGTGGGAGGACATGGTTAACAAACAATGGTGCTTTGCCAAAAATGGTCTGCACCTGTCCCATCTAAGCTTTCGAATATTGGTTAAAATATTGTCCTCCCCCATAGAGCTATCAAATCCCAAATTTATAAACTTTTCAAAATAGCAAAATCTATGTGTAGAAGAGAACATATGCCTTTAGATACGAGAAGAAATGGGAGAAGATGGAACTTCCCAATACTTTTGACTGTGGGAAAAGCTTGGATGATAAGAAAAGAGGACAACTGCAAAGTGACATATTAATAAATCATCTTGCAGGCACAGCTATAGCAATGTCAAAAGTCTTAAAACATTTAGGGTAGAGCTCACTAGGTCAGGCATCATCACTGACTGACAACTGCTTTGTCCACTTATTAACTTAACCACTTTTGATTTAATTATCACTTGATGTACAGGATAAAGATGATAACCTCAGAAGAATGTTAATGCTTGAGCAAAATGGAGAAGTAAAAGAGCATTGTGAGACTCAAATCATCCATGGTTGAAATAATGGATTCCCACTTTATCAATTATGAGAGAAAGAGATGGTGAAGGGGTAGTAATGCAAGCACATTAGATGTTAAAAGTCAGAAATCATCTGCACTGGTGTATATGGATACAACCCTGACTATGGCACAGGAGAGCAGAGTTCAATTACTGTTTAATGAAGCTGGCAGGGAAGATAGGTATAACTATCCTAGGGAGAGGAATAGAGGCAATCACAGGATGTAGCAGCTTTTTGGAGGATGGAGTGGACCCTGACTTAGGAACATGCATGTGATCCATCAAGCTAATTATAGGTAGTATTTTTTGTTGATCGAGTTTTCTAGAGTATGCAGTTGCATAAAGTGTTGTTGCTTCCACAGTGATGCAGGGCACATGTTTCCCTGTTCAGTGGAGGAGTTTTGTAAATGCCCTCATTGCTTGGATGCCACAAAGGATGAAAGCAATCTTTGTTGCTACCTAACACTGCTCCTCCCAGGATGGCTCTTGCTGTAGTATTCATCTTGAGGTGATCTGTACCACTGGGGAGTAAATGGTCTCAGGTTTGATGGGGGAGGCTTAATGATTGGCAGATGTGGGACAAAAAGCATATAGAGATCAAATAAAATAAAACAAAAAAAAAACAGATTAGAAAAAATAAGTTTGAGTCACAGATGCAACCAAGAAAGAAAATAGCATGGATGTGGTCATGAGAAAACCAAACAGAATAAGAGATGCCACAAAGAAGGAGCCACTGAACTTCAGTGGCAAGGCTATGCTGTAATTTGAGGATCCAGATATGAACGAGTATAGGACCCCTAGAAAGGATACTTGGAATGTACTACAAAGCAGAAGACTTTGACACACTGACAAGTGGGTGAAGGAAAACATTCAAAGAAAGAAATTATTGGATATAGTGGAGAATCTGGATGCGTCAGGAAGGGAGTGATCAAAGAGATGAACACAAATATCCAGAAGAAGACGAAAGAGGAAATTATCCCTAGGATACAGGCTATGTAGATGAAGTAAGAATGTAACCTCATTATAGCGCAAAAGAAGAGCCTTTAAAAAAATTAAAGCAGGAATGGAGAATGGAAACAGGAAAATGAAGAACAGTTTATTCTTGTTTATTGGTGAATGGAGTACATTAAGTCAAATACTGAGATAAAGATGAAGAACAGATGAATTACATCAATTAGGGGCATAGGATCTAGTTCAAATCCGTAATAATTTTTTTATCTTAGTTTTCACAGAATAAAGGAGTGCGAGGACCAATATGTGGGAATGGGATGGAACAAAGCAGTTACAAATAAACAGAGTGGTCACGAAAATGGAACTTGGAATCTGCAGAATTACAGACCATTAATATGCAAGGCATGGACTAACTTAATCACAATGTACTAAAGGTGATGTCTAGTTGGTCTGTTAACAATATGTAAAGAATGTCCCTAAAAATCATGGTGGTGACCCATGACTGGAAGAGCTCAACCACTTTGCTGTTGTGCTACTTTAAAAAAACTTAAAAAACATTTATAAAGTGGCAGACAGCTGCACTAAAATAAAGGAGATACTGAAAAAAAGCTTATTGTGTTCTTGCACAGCAGTGTTTTAGAAATGAGTGCCAATGCTGCTTCATGCAGCATCAATCACTCATTTATTTCAAGTTTTTTTTCAATCTTGTACATTAGAAAGTGGAAACCCACAAGTACTGTATACTTGGATTTTAGCAAGACCTTCAGCACTGTGCAACACACAAAGCTGTTGCAGAAGCTAAAGTAATAAGAAGAATGGTAATGGTGTGACTATGAGTTTGCTGTCAGACAGGAAGCAGACAGTAGCTTGAGGGCAGTTTCAGGAGAGCTGAAGGTGACCAATGGGGTGCCATATGGCTTCATAATGGCACTAAAGCTGCTTACTGTATGTGTGTAAAGTACCAGGCCTAGTTTACATTGTAGGATACATCTGTTTACAAAAACTATAAGGGTAGCAGGAATAGCTATGACTAAAAACACACCTCTCGTTATGTGTTTGGTGTGTGTAGCATCAGTATAGTTTGTGTGTGGTTTTGAGTGTGCATACTTTTACTAGACTGCACTCATTATGGTGGTTTCCATGTTATGCAGTTTAGGATGCTGGGCTTTTAGGCTGAAGCAATAAGCCCACTTTTGGTCCCAATAAAGTGGAATAAGACATTGAATAGAACAGATAATCTTGCCGATGGTAGGTTCTGTAGTAGAAAGGGATAAAACTATGACTGTGACCTAGACAACCAGGGATCAACTGAAGAGCCAAGAATTGGAGGACTTGACAAAACTGGGCAGGAGAAAGAAGATGATAGTGGTACACCCATCCTTGGGGATGAAAGTGCCCTGTTGTTGTACTGACACCTACAGATGATAAGAGATGCACAGCGTATAGTGTATGGGCCAGGGACATGCAGTTGCCTCTGCCCAGTCACACATATGTGTCAGCTTCTATGCAGGGCATTTTGAAATCTGCATATGCAAAGCAAAAGGAATAACAAGTCATTGTATCTGTGAGTGCAGATATCAGCTGCAGTTAGAGGTGCTAATGCCAGGAAAATAGAAAAATCATGCATGGCTTACTAAATGCCTCAGCAAGCTGCTCTCACCCGCAATGATAGATAAAGGCTCAGTTGTGGCATGGTCTTGATCATCAGCTGGCATGGAGATACACAGAGGAAAAAATGAATAATAATAATAATAATAATAATAATAATAACAGCATCAACAATTATCCTGTCTTGTTATAGGATCCCTAGAAGATGTACATTTGGATGAATCTGAACATAAAAAAGTTTTTATGAGTGGGTTTTCTAAAACAAAACTCAACATCATTTCTTAGACATAATTGCAAAGGTAAAAATTCTGTTTCCCATAATTACATATACCATTGATTAAATATATTTTGATACTACTGGTGGTGTTAGCAATGAAGGACAAATGCCTACAAATGTATTTTAGTATCTATAGATTTATATTTGCATGTAACCTGATTTTAAGCTGAGAAATATACAGCTGATGTGAATAACTTTACTGTGGGAATATTTTTATGGCAGGAAGCTGAAGTCTGTTCTCTACTCTAAAGACTGTTACAGACAATTCAAATAAATCACTAGAATATATTCCTCAATAAAATGCATTAAAGTGCCCATGTGTGTGTGTGTGTGTGTGTGTGTGTGTGTGTGTGTGTGTGTGTGTGTGTGTGTGTGTGTGTGTGTGTGTGCGTGTGTGAGGAAAATATAGGGAGAGAGAGAGAGAGAGAGTGAGTGAGGAAGAGAGAGGAGATAGAACACTGCACTTTAAGTATACATTTATAAAACACTGGTTTGTTAAAATGACTTACCACTATGGCCATGAAGAGAAAAAGATGAGATCTGACTGTGAAGACTTATCTGAGATCAAGACAACAGGAAGTGGAAGTATGTTACAAATATTTACACTTACAGAAATGCTTGTCCATCCAGCTGTGATATTCAACTGACACGCACAAAGACTACAATAATGACATAGTTGAAAAAAATCTAGTGTCTAACTCTGAAATGAGCAAAGCTTTGTGACCCAGATCAAAAATTATGTTCAGACAATTTGAAAGAATACTAGATGTTCTGGGAAGAAGAAGTGCAATATCAGTGAAAATAAATGCGTAAAAAATAAATCGTGCAATTAGTTACATGACAGATGGGCAAAAGAATAAGAGAAAAGAGGTTTGCCATATAGTCATAGGAAAAGGGAGCAGCCTTCTTCTGTCAGTAATGCTAAGAGCAATAGATGGTTGAGAGAGAACAAGAAACCAGCTGAAGTGTAAAAAAGAAAAGGTGCTTTGAACATACAGGGAGATTTTTACTCATTGGATCCTTTAGATGGAAAATTGTATGAGTTTCTGTCAGAAGCTGTTGTTCAAATGAAGGGCAGAAGATAGTAGTCCAAAAGATGGAAGTTATTAAAGTGCAAAAAGAAATGTGAAATCCCCATTACAGGACTTCTTTTTATGGGACAAATCATATAGCATTTATTTCTTCTAAACTGTGTAAAAGTCAATAGATGTAGATGCAGATGGAAAGTAGCTTCTGGATGCTAACACTTTTCAGAGTGTTTGAAGTTTTTAGTGCGAAGGATATTGTGTTTGTCTTGATCAGAAAGCCAATACTGATTGAAATGTCATTATGAAGTATATTGCTGATGGTGGGCTGTCTTGAAGTCACTGTACGAATAAATCAGTAATTTCCAGTATTCCTACAAACAGCAGGGAAGTCTTACCTTACCTCATGCTGCTCAACATTATCAGAAAACTCTTCTAGTTGGACATTCAGAAATGAAGTTTGTTATGGAATTATTCATCTTACAGCAAACATAAAACCTCTCCAAGCATGTGTTTTGAATGGGCAGTGAATTATAAACCAAATAAGGCTAAATCAAAGTCACTACATATATATTAGCAACTGTACTGTTGACGTGTCTCTGTGAAAAGTACTGGCTTCAAAACAAGCACAGAATTGTAGTGCTGAAATACTGATGACCCAATTGAAAATACAGCTCAGTTGTTGTCATCCAGACCTGAATATTCTTATTTGAAGGTGCGAGTCTGCACTTATGAGGGATTCAGTGGTGATAAATGTGCATGGTAAACAGAAAAATGACTGGCTTTATGATAAACATTTGTCATTAGGTCACTTTTCTACTCTCACTATCTAGTATTATGAACAGTGTCACTTAAGTCATTTAATACTGGCAGTGATGGGGCTTCTAGCATCAATAGGTAGATATTTATTGACCCCATAACTACTCGCTGATGCTGTCTGGCCATACATCTAATTACTTCTTTGAATCATATGACCCCACCTCGAGTATCAGTGTGGGGTCCAAGAAGAGTTGTATAAACCAACAGCTTTAGGCATCAACTGCGGTGGACAGTATTGTCTAGTAAGGAGGACATGGATCACAGACTGTTTGCCATGTCAGGGCTGACCACTTGATGGTGTAAGAATTGGCTGTAGGTGATTAAATCACATTGACTAATGTCACCAAAAATGGTCATGGGGATTTGCCAGTGATAAGTGGGTTAGAGTCCAAGCTTACTGTGTTCTATGCTAGGGACAAATGTTAACAGTGATAGGGGTCTTTATGGACCTATTCACCAGTGTAAAACTTGAGTAGCAATGGAACAATAAACAACTGGCACAGCTCTGTCTCTAATTCTCACCGCCATTTTGGCAACTCTAGTGCTTGAACCACTATATAAACTTGAATCATCTGAGCTCCATCTCTCTCTATTCCATGGAGCTTGGGAAACAGGAAAATATCTGAGATATATATATATATATATATATATATATATATATATATATATATATATATATAAACCAGTCCCTTAGCAAAAAATAGGAAGGAGAAAGAAAGTCTGTGTAGAAGACGCTGTTATATGGCTTACCAGCAAGCTACGTTTCCGTCACACTTCAAAACATAAAGGAAACTTCAATTACTTGCTCAAACAGCAAAATAGTAGTTCTCAAATACCTGCTAATTTGTTTTTAGACCTTACACATACCAATGTCCAAAGTAGAAAGCAGAGCTTATAACGCGGTTGTAATGGCTTCCAGTAATAGTATTATATTCAACTTCCACAAATATACAAATTTGCAGCTTCCTGTGGACTTTTTCAAAGCATTTACAGATATCAGCATCCACAATGAAACTTACAAAGCTGTTGTGTTAGCTTCCAACAACTGCATGATATACAACTTCCAACTTCCAAGTATATAAAAGTTCACAGTTTCTTATAAACCTCTTTCCAAGCGTTGCAAATACCAGCATCCAGGATAAAATTAAGGATTTTATTGTATATTAAGTGGCCAGCGGTGGATTCAACCCGCTTCATCAGACAAACAGTATGTAAGGAACACCAAAAGATTTAAAAAGGCAAAGGATGTGACATCACAATCCTTTCCAATTAACTCATTAAATTGTTTCATTAATTTAGAGTTAAAGTTAGAGTTAGATTTAAAGTTATACGCATCTTTTATACTAAGCCTATCTGATGCGTCTAACATCATACATATTAACCAAACATCCTACAATATTGAAATAATAATTTATATACTCTAAAAGAGTTAAAATAACAGTATATGCAAGGAGATAAAATATAAATATAATATAATGTGTATGGAATGAAATAAAATTTAATATAATATATTTTATGCGCACATTAACTGAGTCAAATTCATTAGTAATATGGACATACATAAAATATATATATATATGGTGAGTATGTGTGAATATATGTGAAAATATATAGAGTAAAAAAGAAAAATATGACATGATATGAAAATATATATATATATGAGCATGAACTACATACATACTTAAAAATGTATATATATATGAACACTATGAAATGTATCAAATAGGCATAAAGCTATAGTATATGTATGTGATTGTGTGTATGTATATGTTGCAACAATATGTACACATAAACATGTATATGCATACAAAATTGGGACGTATATATAGAACCATTAATATAAACACGTCTACTATGACTGCGTGAAGTGCAAATAAATAAACATGTAATGTATTAACTTGCATATTATGTAACTATGTATGTGTGAATATACATATTGAAGTATGACTATATATAAAGATTAATGTAAATAATTGTAAATGTAAACAATTACTGGTTAGCAAATAAAATAAATGGGTTAAGATAAAATCAATAAAAAGTCAATAAAAAGTTTATTGTGTCCATAGTTTAAATTATAAGGGTCTTTTTTTGAGGTATGGTTTAATGGACACCGTGCCATTGAGACCCATGCCTCTGTGCGCTGCGAGTCTGCAAATCCATTCAAGTTCCATTAATTCTGTCTGATTTATTATATCCCCAATTCTGTTGCTGGGCTTTAGCACATGCAGTACTTGGAACAAAAATGTATGCTGTCTTCCCTGTGACAATGTATGTTTTGACAATGCACTGTGCTCTTCTCCTCTATTCAGGCAATAAACGTGGTCTCTAATCCGTTCTCTAAGCGATCGATTCGTCTTACCAACATAAAATACAAAGCATTGAACACAATGAGCCAGATAGACTGTATTTGTACATTTGTGGAAGTTGAATATAATACTATTACTGGAAGCCATTACAACAGCGTTATAAGCTCTGCTTTCTACTTTGGACATTGGTATGTGTAAGGTCTAAAAACAAATTAGCAGGTATTTGAGAACTAATATTTTGCTGTTTGAGCAAGTAATTGAAGTTTCCTTTATGTTTTGAAGTGTGACGGAAACGTAGCTTGCTGGTAAGCCATATAACAGCGTCTTCTACACAGACTTTCTTTCTCCTTCCTAATTTTTGCTAAGGGACTGGTTTATACATACTTTTTTGGGGAACATCGGATTTCTTGATATATATATATATATATATATATATATATATATATATATATATATATATATATATATATATAGATCTACTTCAGTAGAGCAAGTTATATTAACACCAAAGACTATGAGACTAAAAGACTGAAAACACTAAATTATGAGAATTCAAATCAGTGAACCTAATTACACTGAAACCATATAACTGAAACACCAATAAACCGAAGCACAAAACACTGAAACCAGCAATTGAGGTGATGTGACGTACCACTCCCATCTACTCTGATAAATCAAAGCAAACGTCCTCAAAACACCCATATTTAAATTCAGTGATATTGATTCCCATGCTACACACCAAAATTCATATAAAGGAACAATAGTAGTTGCGGGATAGCATAACCCCATTCTTCAAAGTACATATTACACACAAAAGTGCTCAAAAGTTTTACATAAATTTCCATTACTATATTGTAGTGCTTTCATATTTTAAGTAGTGCAGTTATAGCTTTAAAGAACTCTAACACAAAGTAGTTTCCTTTGTTTTCCAACAGAAATTCAAACTGTCTTTGTCCCTGTAGTAACGGTCATTTCTTAGGCGATGGTGGACAGCCTGCAGACATTCGTACTCTCAACTCATCTATTCTATTTTGTTCTCTGGCTAAGGTTAACATCATCAGAGATAAGTCAGTTGCATGCATTCCCAACAGACATCTTAGCCGCCTATGCAATGCCTCTACAGGATTTTGATTATATGGCAAAAATAAAGGATTTAACTCCCAGACATTCCAGAATCGTATGGGGTACAATGGTGGAAATCTAGACACAACATTATGACTTGTAGTAAATTTCATTTGCTTACCCAGTAAATACCACTCTGAAAAATACTTTAACAAATCTGCACCTTCAGGAGGGAAATCAGCACACAGTAGCTGAAAGGCAGGCAAAACTTCATCCTCTGGCAAAAACGCTAATGCTGACGAACACTTTACTGACAGTTGAAATCGAACAGAACTATTGTACAAGCCAGCTAATCCAAGAGACTGCAGTTTTCACCAAATGTTCTGTCCAAAGTGGAAAAAACAGCCTTTGGACACAGCTCCATTAATATCCTTCTCACACTTTTTAAAGCAGCAATTTCGAAATCACATAATACATAATTAACATTGATTTCAAACCCTTCCGCTGCCATTAATTCAAACAAGCAGTTCCACATTATGTTATACGACCTTTTTAAAATTTTTTTTTGACATGAGCGAAAACATCAAAGGCAATGACTTACTGTAAGCTCCGTACTTTACCAAACCATTAATACTGTAGGGCTGCCATTCTGAGACTTAATTGTTTGATACACTGTTCCAATACTTCCTGGAAAGCTATACGTCACATCAGCCATGTTTAGTGTTGCTTTATTTTCTGGTACGTAGTACAATGAGTTAAAGGGACATGTCCTTATATAATACAATATGGCTCACAGAAATTACAGGCTGCATAGGACTATTCGGGTATTCACAATTCAGGATTTCATACTTTCAGTAAAGTCGACTTTCAGTCTTTTAGTCTCAGAGAGTTAGTCTTTGGTGTTATTATAACTCGATCTACTGAAGTAGATCCATATATATATATATATATATATATATATATATATATATATATATGTATGTATGTATATAAATGCATGCCTGTGTTTGTGTTATGGCTCTATGTATTTATTTATAGGTGTACTATGTGAGTACTGAAGTCTTCAATATCACAGAATGAAGTCATGTGATGATCAGACCATAACAGAATGATTATCTCCAAATTATCGAACACTCGCACTTGCCCCTCTACAGGACCCATATTAGCACTCATTCCAGGGTTCACACAAGTAAGGAAATTTGAATTTCAAGCTATTTAGGTTCTTTTGGACTGCAACATTGTTGTCTTATGGTACAGTCATTTCATGACTATCATCTGAGATACTGGCTTCCCTAATCCCATGGCAAGCTATATATAGACATATGTCTCTCTCTCTCTCGATATATATATATATACATATATATGTATATATTTATACCTTTAAACTACAACAAAATGAAAAAAAAAATATTGCTTTTTTCCCACTTTCTGAAAGTTAAGAAAGTTCAGTTACAGATTTGCTGTTCTCAACTGTGTGGAAGTTTCTAGAAGGCCAGTGCTTGGGCTAAAGGGAGTCTCTGTGTTCACCAGTGGCAGTGGTTAACACTGAACAGCCTGCCTGTCCCAGGAGGAGTGGTTACAGCATAGAAGCTGTAGTTTTATTGGCCATTTTGGGTCAATTCTAAACTCCTTGATCCCTCTCTCTTAAAACCCGGCTTCCTCGTGGTTTTGGCGTCTTTTCAGGCTTGCTAGTTGTTGCTGAAGCACCTACCAAGGGGGGAAAATGCTGAGAGAAGAAAAGGAGCTGCTTTTGTGATTTTAAGTATCTTCTTCTGATTTTTTGTTAAGTTTTACTGCTTTGCTGCCTACTTTTTGGCATTTTCCGGCTTGCTAAAATTTATATCTGTAACAGTAACAGTACTTGGAACACATCTAGAGCCTGTTTACTGCATTTCCTGTGTTGCACTTAATTTAAAATCTTTTTTCTCTAAAAACTGCATTTTACCTGATTTTGGCCTAGCACTCAAGTGTGGGGTCATTTATTGCACTGTTGTGATTATTTTGCTGCATGTGTATCTCTGCTACCTTTATACTACAACAAAAAGAAAAAAAAATCTTGCTTTTTTCCCACTTTCTGAAAGTTAAGAAAGTTCAGTTATAGATTTGCTGTTCTGAACTGTTTGGAAGTTTCTAGAAGGCCAGTGCTTGCTTGGGCTAAAGGGAAGTCTCTGTGTTCACCAGTGGGAGTGGTTAACACTGAACAGCCTGCCTGTCCCCGGAGGAGTGGCTACTGCCTAGAAGCTGTAGTTTTATTGGCCATTTTGGGTCAATTCTAAACTCCTTGATCCCTCTCTCTTAAAACCCAGTTGCCTCATGGTTTTGGCGTCTTTTCAGGCTTGCTAGTTGTTGCTGAAACACCTACCAAGGGGAGAAAACGCTGAGAGAAGAAAAGGAGCCACTTTTATAATTTTAAGTATCTACTTCTGCTTTTTTGTTAAGTTTTACTGCTTTGCCGCCTACTTTTTGGCATTTTCCAGCTTGCTAAAGTTTATATCTGTAACAGTAACATTTCTTGGAACACATCTAGAGCCTGTCTACTGCATTTCCTATGTTGCACTTAATTTAAAATCGTTTTTTTTTTCTCTAAAAAGTACATTTTACCTGATTTTGGCCTAGCACTAAAGTGTGGGGTCATTTATTGCACTGTTCTGATTATTTTGCTGCTTGTGTATCTCTGCTACCTTTAAATTACAACAAGAGGGGAAAAAACAAAAAAATCTTGCTTTTCTCCCACTTTTTGAAAGTTAAGAAAGTTCAGTTACAGATTTGCTGTTCTGAACTGTTTGGAACTTTCTGGAAGGCCAGTGATTGCTTGGGCTAAAGAGAAGTCTCTGTGTTCACCAGTGGGAGTGGTTAACACTGAACAGCCTGCCTGTCCCTGGAGGAGTGGTTACTGCCTAGAAGCTGTATTTTTATTGGCCATTTTGGGTCAATTCTAAACTCCTTGATCCCTCTCTCTTAAAACCCAGCTGCCTCGTGGTTTTGGCATCTTTTCAGGCTTGCTAGTTGTTGCTGAAGCACCTACCAAGGGGAGAAATGCTGAGTGAAGAAAAGGCACCACTTTTGTGATTTTATGTATCTTCTTCTGATTTTTTGTTAAGTTTTACTGCTTTGCCGCCTACGTTTTGCCATTTTCTGGCTTGCTAAAGTGTATATCTGTAACAGTAACAGTACTTGGAACACATCTGGAGCCTGTTTACTGCATTTCCTGTGTTGCACTTAATTTAAAATATTTTTTTTTCTCTACAAACTGCATTTTACCTGATTTTGGCCTAGCACTCAAGTGTGGGGTCATTTATTGCACTGTTGTGATTATTTTGCTGCTTGTGTATCTCTGCTACCTTTAAACTACAACAAAAAGAAAAAGAAAAATCTTGCTTTATTCCCACTTTCTGAAAGTTAAGAAAGTTCAGTTACAGATTTGCTGTTCTGAACTGTTTGGAAGTTTCTAGAAGGCCAGTGCTTGCTTGGGCTAAAGGGAAGTCTCTGTGTTCACCAGTGGCAGTGGTTAACACTGAACAGCCTGCCTGTCCCTGGAGGAGTGGTTACTGCCTAGAAGCTGTAGTTTTATTGGCCATTTTGGGTCAATTCTAAACTCCTTGATCCCTCTCTCTTAAAACCCAGCTGCCTCATGGTTTTGGCATCTTTTCAGGCTTGCTAGTTGTTGCTGAAGCACCTACCAAGGGGAGAAAACGCTGAGAGAAGAAAATGAGCCACTTTTATAATTTTAAGTATCTACTTCTGCTTTTTTGTTAAGTTTTACTGCTTTGCCGCCTACTTTTTGGCATTTTCCAGCTTGTTAAAGTTTATATCTGAACATTTCTTGGAACACATCTAGAGCCTGTCTACTGCATTTCCTATGTTGCACTTAATTTAAAATCGTTTTTTTCTCTAAAAAGTGCATTTTACCTGATTTTGGCCTAGCACTAAAGTGTGGGGTCATTTATTGCACTGTTCTGATTATGTTGCTGCTTGTGTATCTCTGCTACCTTTAAATTACAACAAGAGGGAAAAAACAAAAAAATCTTGCTTTTCTCCCACTTTTTGAAAGTTAAGAAAGTTCAGTTACAGATTTGCTGTTCTGAACTGTTTGGAACTTTCTGGAAGGCCAGTGCTTGCTTGGGCTAAAGGGAAGTCTCTGTGTTCACCAGTGGGAGTGGTTACCACTGAACAGCCTGCCTGTCCCTGGAGGAGTGGTTACTACCTAGAAGCTGTAGTTTTATTGGCCATTTTGGGTAAATTGTAAACTCCTTGATCCCTCTCTCTTAAAACCCAGCTGCCTCATGGTTTTGGCATCTTTTCAAGCTTGCTAGTTGTTGCTGAAGCACCTACCAAGGGGAGAAATGCTAAGTGAAGAAAAGGCGCCACTTTTGTGATTTTATGTATCTTCTTCTGATTTTTTGTTAAGTTTTACTGCTTTGCCGCCTACGTTTTGCCATTTTCTGGCTTGCTAAAGTTTATATCTGTAACAGTAACAGTACTTGGAACACATCTAGAGCCTGTTTACTGCATTTCCTGTGTTGCACTTAATTTAAAATATTTTTTTTTCTCTACAAACTGCATTTTACCTGATTTTGGCCTAGCACTCAAGTGTGGAGCCATTTATTGCACTGTTGTGATTATTTCGCTGCTTGTGCATCTCTGCTACCTTTAAACTACAACAGAAAGAAAAAAAAAATCTTGCTTTATTCCCACTTTCTTAAAGTTAAGAAAGTTCAGTTACAGATTTGCTGTTCTGAACTGTTTGGAAGTTTCTAAAAGGCCAGTGCTTGCTTGGGCTAAAGGGAAGTCTCTGAGTTCAGCAGTGGCAGTGGTTAACACTGAACAGCCTGCCTGTCCCTGGAGGAGTGGTTACTGCCTAGTAGCTGTAGTTTTATTGGCCATCTTGGGTCAATTCTAAACTCCTTGATCCCTCTCTCTTAAAACCCGACTGCCTCCTGGATTTGGCTTCTTTTCAGGCTTGCTAGTTGCTGCTGAAGCACCTACCAAGGGGGGAAACGCTGAGAGAAGAAAAGGAGCTGCTTTTGTGATTTTAAGTGTCTTCTTCTGATTTTTTGTTAAGTTTTACTGCTTTGTCGCCTACTTTTTGGCGTTTTCCGGCTTGCTAAAATTTATATCTGTAGCAGTAAGAGTTCTTGGAATACATCTAGAGCCTGTTTACTGCATTTCCTGTGTTGCACTTAATTTAAAATCTTTTTTTCTCTAAAAACTGCATTTTACCTGATTTTGGCCTAGCACTCAAGTGTGGGGTCATTTATTGCACTGTTGTGATTATTTTTCTGCTTGTGTATCTCTGCTACCTTTATACTACAACAAAAAGAAAAAAAAAAATATATATATATTGCTTTTTTCCCACTTTCTGAAAGTTAAGAAAGTTCAGTTACAGATTTGCTGTTCTGAACTGTTTGGAAGTTTCTAGAAGGCCAGTGCTTGCTTGGGCTAAAAGGAAGTCTCTGTGTTCAGCAGTGGGAGTGGTTAACACTGAGAAGCCTGCCTAATGGTTAAGGTGTTTGCCTTACAAACACAAGGTGCAGGGTTTGAGTCTCACAAGGGATAATTGGCTAGGCTCACAATGGCTCACAAGGGCAGTTAGCCTAGTACTAAGCTATGAACCTATCAACCTATAAAACTACTCAAGCCCAAACACCCTCGTCTAACGGTTCCTTGAATTTATAAACTCTAATGCGATGGAACAACTGGTCACCACTCCCACAAGAGGGAACAACATATTGGACCTGGTCATCACCAACATGGGGACTCTATGTTCCACACCAGAGGTAAACCCCTCATTGGTAAGATCAGACCATAAACAAATTTCCCTGGACATCCATATCCCATCCCCACCCCCAGCCAAGGAAATCACTGTAAATAATTTCTCAAAAGCCAGCTTTGCACTCCTCAAGACTGAGGTGGAATCCTTCAAAGCCCCCGGGCCAGAGGATAATGCAGCCCAATACGCAGAATCATTTACAAATGTATTCTATGAGCACCTGCAGGAATGCATGATTCATGCTATCCCAAATAAAACCAAGACTCACTTCTCCAAAAACAGGAGACCAGTCTGGTGGACCCCGGCCATAAATAAGCTATACACAGAAGGAGGAAGCTACTACATGACAGAACAAAATCCCAAAAAGGGAAGGCATCTCTGATCAGTATTAGCAAGAAACTTCGATCCCTCATAAAATCATCAAAGGCCAGTTTCGAAAGAAAAATTGCCCTAGACACTAAAGATAATCACAAGGCCTTCTTTAGTTATGTCAGGAATATGGGTGGAAACTCCCAGATATGCTGTGAATTGTTGCATAATGGTACAAAATATACCAAACCTACAGACATAGCCAACATCCTGACAGACAGATTCAGTGCAAACTTCTCCCCCCCTTCCCCCTCATATGAGCAAATGCCTATCCCAACTGAATGTAACCTCCCTGACATCACAGATGCAGAGGTGAAAGCTGCCTTCTCCAAAGGAAAAAACACAGCATCTGTGGGACCGGATGGTGCCCCAGGCTGTGTCTTACACAAGCTCCAGTAAGAACTGAACCCTCACATTAAGTCACTGTTCAGACTTAGCCTTACTACAAGATATGTACCCAAAGAATGGAGTACAGCTACAGTGGTCCCACTCCACAAAGGTGGTGCCAAAACAGCCCCTGGGAACTATCGCCCCATAAGCCTGACTAGTCTGGTCTGTAAAGCTATGGAACGTATTATCATGGAACTAATAAACAAAGACATTGGGAGCCTCCAGACATTGACCCTACCCAATTCGGCTTTGTTAAGGGCAGATCTTGCCTCTTAAACCTATTTGATTTCTTTGAAACAGTTACCAAAGCCATAGATGAGGGCAAGGTAGTCCACACAGCCTACCTGAACCTCGCAAAAGCCTTTGACACAATACCCCACTCGGGCATGATAAATAAGCTTACCAGCTTAAATATCAACCCCCATATCACAAGATGGGTTGAAAACTGGCTCAGAGATAGAACCCACATGGTCAGAATCGCAGGTGCCAAGTCCGAATCCAAACCATTTACAAGTGGCATCCCACAGGGCTCAGTTCTGGGACCTCTCTTGTTTGGTATATACTTCTCTGAGGTTCAGGCTAACACGGGGGGATTATGGCTGACAAAGTTCGCAAATGACTGCAAACTGGGGGCCATAATTGAATCTCCAGCTGACACAAGCATCCTCCAAAAGGGTCTCACAGAGACGCATGCTTGGTGCCAGAGCCATGGCCTCAAGCTAAATGCTAAAAAGTCATAGTCATCTCCTTTGGGAAAAACAAGGTGCCCAGAAATTACCACATAGGTGGTAATCCATTAAGTACGGAAGAAGAAATTAGAGACTTGGGGACCAATGTAGATAGTAATCTCTCCTTTGATAATCATGTTGCTAAAGTAGTTAGAAAGACCTTCTATATAGCCCACCTTATCACGAAAGGGTTCGCATCTAGATCAAGAGAGGTCATTGTGCCCCTCTACTTGTCACTCATCAGACCCATAATTGAATACAGTGCCCCTTTTGGGATGTACCTTACCCAACACCTGCAGCAACTGGAAAGACCCCAAAAGTACCTCAACAAGAGGATCATGGGCTACAAACAGATGTCCTATGCAGCTCGACTAAAGAAACTCCAGCTCTACTCAGTTGCTTACCGCCTACTCAGAGGCGATCTATGCCTGACATACAAAGCCATCTCAAACCCAGAATTAATGGACATGCTCCTCCTCAAAAAATCCAAGTCCCTTAGAGCTACATGCTCCAGGGACTTAAACTTCAGCACAAAAATAAATAGGACATGCTGGAGGGACAGATTCATTTCCCAGAGGCTCCCCTCACTCTGGAATAGAATCACAATTCATGTTAGACATAGCCCCTCGCTGACCCTCTTCAAGCAAAATCTGGACGCGTGGATGGGAAATCGCAAATTCACCCCTGGGATCTCTTCTGTGTCCCTGCTAGACAGAGGCACAGTAAACTAATCTTAAAAGGGTACCTTCTGTGACCTACTTTAGGCTAATCTAATAGGGAGGCGTAAGCCAAATACACTCTGGCTAGGCTTATAAATGCCCTAGGGCAGATAGCATAGTATCTACCTATGAACCTAGATATATATATATATATATATATATATATATATATATATATATATATATATAGATAGATATATATATATATATATAGATATACACACACACACACACACACACACACACACACACACACACACACACACACACACACACACTAAAACATTTTTGTGTTCAGTTTCCAAGATATTTGCTTTAAAGACACCACAGACATTCTCTTAAAGTTATGCTTTTTATGTACTTACAACTCTTTGCAATACTCTTTTAAAGCAATGTATTTTTTGAGTATCTCAAGCTTTCCTACAATGCAAAAGAAATTTGTCTATAAAGTGCTCATATAACACAGTTGTTTAGTTTTCAAGTTTAAGAGAAAAAGCTGTATTCCATGTTATTTTTATTTTTTTCATTTATTATTATTTCTAGAGCCCAGCCCCGTGGTATGGGGTATGAAGTCTGATTCCAGACCAGATTACCAATGCCTGTTGACCAGTATGACTTCCAGAATTTCCAAATAAGTGAGGATAGGACTGAGCAACCAACGTTAGCTTGTCCAATCTGGGAAGATGGTGGCAGCTTTGTTCATTGCACTGTTAACAAACTGGAAGCCATCCAGTCTCCAGCCAAGACCGGAATAGCTGGTCAAGAGGAGAAGGTCAACACATGCACCACACCACATGGAACACATAGCTCTCCAGAAGACACACCAGCACTGCCTTCACATAAAAGCACAAACCACACACCCATCTTCACAGAGGCTCTCAGTAAAAATCTACCCAAACAGCAGAGACTTCCAAGGCAGAAATGCACTTCACCACCACAACACAACACTAATCACAAGACATAAAACTCTCCTAAACAGTGTGCCACTCAACCAAAGCCCCTAAGGCAAAACAGCATGTCCAACACACTAGTCACAGGTGGCTCGATAGTGAGGCACACTGATGTCCCACTCACTGGGCTGAATAAGGAGAAAGCAACAGACAGCTGCCTGTCAGGTGCCAGGATCAGCCACATAATGCACACACTCAGGTCCCTCAACAACAGGTACAAATATGACTCTGTCATTGTATATGTGGGTGTGAATGACCTGAGACATACCTCCCTAGACTACATGAAGAGAGACATGGAGGAGCTCTCCGATTTATGTTATGTAGCCAGGTGGGTATGGCCCTAGCCCTGAGCAGCATCCTATCATCACCCAGAATGATACCACAGTACAAGCAGAAAATGATTGATTTCAACAATTGTCTAAGATTCTGGTGTCATTCTAAGGAGGTCCAGTATCTGTCTGCCTGAGATGACATGATTGACAGACTTCAATGCTTTGCCAGAGATGGCCTACATCTGTCACCCCTGGGTTTCCGGATACTGGCCAAGACTCTTGCCACCCCTATAGTGTTTTTTAGGCAGTGCTCCAAAGACCAAATTACCACATTAACAGCTACAAACAAATGCAATCTGAGGGTTGTGCTGCTCAACGCTAGAAGTCTAAATCTCAAACTGTACTCACTTAAAGCACTCCTTAAAATGGAGAACATCGACATTTCTGCCATAACAGCAACCTGGTTCAAGGCAGCAGAAAGCACCCCTGCACTACCAGGCTATAACTCATTCCACACCTTTCAGCCCCAGAATTTGGACCGAAGCTTCAAAGGTAGTGGTGTTTCCAAATTCATAAAGGATGCACACACCTTCAGACTGGTAGCCCAGCATAACACATCTGAGATACTTCAGGTGCAGTTAACACTGGGTAAGAGAGCAATTCAGGTTGTAGCCTGCTATAGGTCCGCAACCATGTCCCAAGACTCACACTCCACATTCCTAAGCATCCTGAAAAATATTAGGGTCCAGCCTAACACTCTCATACTGTGCGACTTCAGTTACACCTCCATTAACTGGGAAAACTGCTCATGTACCAATACACTTGGCCAAAGTTTCCTGGAATTCATTAATTCCAATGCCCTGGACCAGCTCATTGTTACCCCAACTAGAAGTAACAACATCCTTAACCTGGTGATTACTAACATGGGAGACCATTGCTCTACACCAATAGTCAACTCCTCTCTGGTTATATCCGACTACAAACTAATCACCTTGGAAATCCACGAACCCCCCCCCCCCCCCACACACACACACACACAAAGGTAACCACCATGAAAAACTTCTTCAAAGCTAACTTTGGGCTCCTAAAAACAAAGGTGGCTAACCTCATGGTACCCATGCAAATGGAGAATAGTTGCATGACATTCGAATCATACACCAATGCACTATACAAACACGAACACAAATGCATGGATCTCGGCACACCCAATAGAACCAAGACACTCTCCTCCAAAAAAAGAAAGCCAATCTGGTTGTCCCCTGCCGTAAACAAACTCTACAACAGAAGGAGGAAACTGATGCAGAATAAGGTGAAGTCCCAAGACTGGAAAAACTCCCTTATCAGCCTCAAGAAAAAGTTGAGCTCCTTCATCAAATCCTCTAAACCTAGCTATGAAAACAGAATTGCAGCAGATAGTAAAGACAACCACAAGGCCTTCTATAATTATGCAAAGAATCTCCACGGCAATACCCAGATTTGCTCTGAGCTAATACAATACCGCTTATACTGAGCCAACAGATAATGCCAATATACTGGCCAACAGATTCAGTGCCAGCTTTACCCCTCTCTCTCTCCCCCAAAGGACCAGTCACAATACCAGTAAATTTCCAGGAACCCTGTATTACTCCTGCACAGGTTAAAACAGCACTGTCCAAGGCCAAGAATACAGCTTCTATGGGACCTGACAATATCCCTGGTTCTGTTCTACATGAACTACAGAGTGAACTGGTGCCTCACCTGTGTGCTCTGTTCAATCACAGCCTCACCTCAGGCTTTGCCCTTACCAAATGGTGCACTGCTACAGTCATCCTTCTCCACAAAGGAGCGACTACAGACCCTGGGAACTATTGTCCCTTAGCCTGATGAGTCTGATATGCAAAGCTATGGCATGCATCATCATGGATCTAATAAACAAGGATATAGGGAATCTCCAAACTCTGGATCCTACACAGTTTGGTTTTGCGAAGGGTAGATCATGCCTGCTCAACTTGGTCAACTTCTTTAAGTCAGTCACCAGAGCTGTGGATGAAGGCAAGTTGGTTCATACAGCCTACCTTCATCTGGCCAAGGCCTTTGATACCATTCCCCACTCAGGAATCATAGAAAAACTTACTAAGCTAGGCATCAACCCCTATATCACTAGGTGGGTTGCAAACTGGCTCACAGGTAGAACCCACAGTGTGAAAGTAGCTGACTCCAAGTCAGACTGCCGACCAGTCATGAATGGAGTCCCACAGGGTTTGGTCCTGGGTCATCTCCTGTTTGGTATCTTCTTCTCTGAAGTCCAGGCCAATACAAAGGGACTCTAGCTGACAACGTTCGCAGACAATTGCAAGTTGGTAGCTATTATTATCTCCCCAAGTGATGTGATGCTGACATCCTACAGAAAGGCCTCACTGAGACCAACAACTGGTGTCAGCCGCCACTGAACACAAAAGGCATTATAAGAGATCTGGGAACACAGGTTGACAGCAACCGCCACCTCTCTTTTGACCACCACATTGCCACTGTGGTCAGAAAGTCCTTCTATGTGGCACATCTCATTACTAAGGGTTTTGCATCTAGGAAAAAAGAGGTCATTGTCTCCCTCTACTCTTCCCTCATTAGGCCAGTCATTGAGAACAGTGTCCCATTTGGCATGTACCTCACTAAACACCTGCAACAACTGGAGAGGCCACAAAAGTACCTCACAAAGAGGATCTTAGGCCTTAAACATTTGTCCTATATGGACAGACTCAAAAAACTCAACTATTCTCTGTCTCATATCACCTACTTAGGGGGTGATCTCTGCTTGACTTACAAAACCATGTCTGACACAGCTCTTTTAGAAATGTTACATCTAAGGAAATCCCAATCCCTCCACTCCACATTCTCCAGAGACCTCAACCTCATTACCACAATCAGCAGAACATGCTGGAGGGACAGGTTCATAACCCAGAGACTGCCCATGCTATGGAATAGACTTCCCATACATGTCAAGCAGAGCACCTCATTGGCCCTCTTCAAGAGAAATCTTGATGAGTGGATGGGAAATAGAAAATTCACCATGAGTTCACTACAGTGGCTTTACTCAGCAGAGGCACTGGGAAGGTCAGATGGCATGATGCCAGTGTAATCCTATGGGCTAGTCTTGTAAAGGCTCCAGGGTCATTAGCCTAGTACACACCTATGAACTTATGAACCTATGAACCTGTAAGAGTGCAGGTATGTCACCAATATCAATAAGCCTAGCAACCTTACACTACAGAGGTGCACTGCTTACCAGGTGGTCCCCTTGTGTGGTAGCATGAAAATTAAAAGGCTTTTGGTAATCTGTTTTTACCTATGTTTCACAAATGACTTCTGGGTCTAAATTGTACTGCACAATCTAAGCATGAAGGTTGTCCAACTTGTTAGTGATTCTACTGATGATAGCAAGACCAAACATAAGGACATAAGACCAGAACTGACCTGATGATGAGCAGCCTATTTATTAAAGAACTGAGATTATGGTGAAGAGGGGGTATTGGACTGCTTACAATGTTTCCTAAGAGAAGCAAGACAGTCCATAGACATGGGAAAGAAAGATCATGAAGCTTACTATATGGTGTTTAGAACAGAGAGCAGACAAATTCCAGTCAGAGGACGGCATGAGTGACAGATGTCAGCAGAGAAGATTAGAAGAACTGAGTAATATTATTGGCAGACGAGGAGACATCCAGTAGAGATCACATAGAAAAGAGATAGAATCATAGGTAAGGGCCTGGTATGTAGAAATTAGGAGGAAAAACAGCAGAAGAAGGGTAAACATATTTGTGAATGCAGTTTAGAAAGTATGATGTCTGCAAATTAGTGAGATTGGTTCACAAGGTGCTAAGGAAAATCAGCTAATGGAGGCATGGTAAAAGAAGAAAATGAAATGAATGTGAGTTGTAATGGAGAATGTAGGGATAAGCGTGGGCAAGATGCTTAGTGTAAAAACGTGATAAATGTAGGAAGTGGGTAGGCTGAGGATGTCAGAGGAGAGTGGTTAGAGTAGTTATTAAAGTTGACAGAAACGAGAATAGATGAGAATATAGAATGATAAAATGGACAAGAAGGGGACTACAAGGTCGAAGAAGGATGATAAATGAGGGAATTGCTATTAAGAAGCACAACAATGAGAGGGAGATCAGAGATGGTAAGGGGATATGAAAAAGTTTCTCGAAAGTTCTAAAGGGATATGAAAAAAATGTTTCTCGACAGTTCTAAGAAGAGCCCATAAAGCTGATAAAAAGTCTTAGCATTATTAAATAAATGGGATGGAAAACAAATGTAGAAAGTGTGCAAAACATCAAAAGAAGCAGCTTGTTTTATAGCTAGTGAACCTGATTTAGTCATAGGTACTGCTGTCACCAACATCCTTGCAATGTGCAGGAAGAAATGTAAGACATTGACTTAGCAGGAAAGCGACATAAAAAAATATTCCTTAAAAAAGCAAGTTAGTTGAATGAAGTGGAACAATCACAGGATTGGGAAAGTCGGCAGATTGTTATGTGGGAAAAGAAGCACTTGCTAGAAATAGCAGACATTGGAAAGTGTCTTGATATCGACATGCAGGAGGTGTGGCTGTAAATGAGCATTTTTAAAGTGTTAGCAAGCTGAATGTAGGAGTTGCTGGAGATATCCAAAATGTATAAAAAGATATATCATATATAAAACATAAAAACATACATATGGAGAATAAATATACATTAGCAAACATCATTCTGCATTTTTGCATATAAGAAAGGACATTGAGATGAATATTTTCTTGAAGGGTTGAAAGCAGAATTTAAAGGGTCCCTATTAAATTGCCAAACGTTTCAAAGTTAGAATGTCATATGGTTGACACCATATGATCGAAATTTGAAAAGTTTGAAAGTGAAAGACAACAGGTCCGTACGTGCAGAATGGGAAAATTCTGAAGTGTGGTCTCAGAGTTGGTATATTCAAGTGGGGGGGGGCTTGCCCTCCTGCTCAGAGCGTTAAGTTTTTTTTTGCTTTTTTATTATATATTCAAGGTTTCAAGTTTCACTCATATGTTGTCGAACATATGAGGTACGAAATTTTGAAACTTTGAATATATCATATAGACCTGAATTTAAAGGTAACAGGTCAATCAATGCAAGCTAGGCTTGTGGCATTTATTAATCCTACATATTTTATGGAATTCCTATGACTTGAAACCATGAGCCTATGTATTAGCTTTGAACACACTGGTAGGGAAACACTGCATCAGTTAGATTCAATACAAGCAGAGCATAATTTCCTCAGCATGTACCCATCTGTACTCAGTGTAGCACTTACGAAAAAGCCAAGGCAGTTTGAGGAAGATTCAAATAAAGAATGGAGTTCCTGTTCATAAGACTGTAAATGTGAACTTGTATCACATGATGCAATAGATGTCAAAGCAGTAGAAACCGTTTCATTAGTCTGTAGTACAAACTAGCATTGAGAAAGAGAATTAGGCCAATTATTTGCATGTGAGGGATGCAAGTGTTCTATAACACTTGGGTGAAAGATGAGTAGATGCAGTCCTGAACTCAGCTAGGCTGTAACCATGGAACTCAGTGATACAAATAAGGTGCAGTCAGTGCCTCTGGTCACAAGTGGTGCAGTGCATCTGGTCACAAGTATGTGGCAACAGTCAAACCCATGCCGCAGTCATGTCAGGCAAACTCTGGAAAATGTTCTTGACTAATAGTGCAATAGTAACCAGGTGGAAATCAAAACGTGTGATTACGACTGTACTTTCAGGATCCTACAAACGTATTCTTAAACCTTTATAATTTGAAAGACCCAGCTGACTTTCAGAACATGTTAACTCAAAATGTAGTAGCACCTATAGCACAGAATACATATTCTTATGCTCAGACATTCCAGTGTTCTGCATGACATTTCAAGGAAGCTGTTTACATAGGATTTGCTGATTATGCTGTAGCTACTGTGAGAAATGCCATTGCTGTTGGTTAATTGGCTTATCAGTATCAAACTACCCATATTGATGCAGGGAGTAGTGTACATATATAAATATTATGTGATATCTGGTATATTTTCACCTGAATACATCACACTTATCTGGAAAGATAAAAAAAATCTTGTGATGCCAGAAGTTATTTCAGTAAAAAAAAAAAAACATAATAATAATAAATAAATAAAATAGAGTATAGAGAAGACTACCTCTCTTGAGGCATATGATGAACTATTGCAATACCTGTAACACATTACTTCACTTTGTCTACTCTGTGTTACATGGCTAGTTTCCCTATGTTGTATCAGGTGCAAACAGCTGCCTGCCCTGTATTCTTCTGCATTATGTGGAAGTACCAGTAATTAGTGGTAGTGCCTTAGATTTCATCATTGCTGTTCTGGTGCCTAAATGCTTAAAAAAATGATTACAGGTGTTGCAACACATACACATCAGCACATCAGCTCACTTCCCCTGACAGACTGAAGCAAAGACAGCTATCATTTGCTGATATACTACTAGCACAGTCTGTCTCTGACCACATTATTGCTTGCCCCCTACTATACACATTTTATTTATCCATGAAACATTTCCCCCTTTCTATACCCACCAGTGTCTATCACCCAGTCTCCATAGAGGTATTTAAATGCAAATACATAAAACCTCAAAACTACCAATAAAAGTGAAACAAAAATATACATGGTGTGAAGATAGGTGAAAGCTGCCAGCCTAGCCAGATAGAATTTTGTAGATAATTCTGTCATTTGTAAATATTAATATAAGCCAAAATGGTGTTAAATGTAGAACTGCAAAAATGTAACAACAGTGCACTCTGCTGTAACAAAGCTGATAAGTCAATTCTTTGATGTCAAAACTTGGAGCCGAGATGTGTAGATAAAGGCATTCTGCCTATTGTTTTGAGGCCAGAGTTAATGGCTAGAATTTGCATGTATAATTTCTTTTATTGCTCTGGTTCCTCACCAGATGCAAGATCAAAAGGGCTATTAACCTCTGAGAGTCTGTTAGCCTGGGAATCAGAAAGAAATTATGAAATCTGAAATGAATCAGTGGTACTGTGTTATCAATTTAAGGACAGAAAGAATGAGAGCATTTGAGCATTTGTCTTGAGAACATCCAACTCACCACTCTGCCTGTGTCTATATGTAATTAGAATTTTAGAACTGTGTTTTCTCTTAGAAATAGCTAAGAATTAGGAAGATTAGATTAACCCCCGATTCACTAACCTCCTGTGCAGGACTAGCTGAGCTCCTAGGCTTACATGGAGTGTGTACGAGTGCAGGGGACATGTCTGAGAGCAGAGCTCTCAGCATATACATGGCCCTGCAATGAAGGATAGCAGAAAGGTAGTAAACAATGAGCGAGACCACCAGTAGATGTACACATACCCCCAGCAACATCCCCCCACATGCATAAGAGCAATAGTGAATAAAAAAATAAAAAAGATATGTATTGTTAATGAAACGGACGAGGTTTAACTGTAGGTGCACAGGCTTGCCCATTGCTTAGCTATGGTTAATGTAGCTTAAATAGCAAAAGGGGGATAAAAATCAGGATATGTGCAAATGAAGCAGTACAGCAATATTGTAATGAGCAGAGCATTTGCCTCATGAGCAGTCAATCTTGGTTCGAGTCTCACTGCAGTATATTCCATTTCCTTATCAAATCACTGTTATGATCAATATATTTAGTTGTATAACTTAATAAATAACATATATGTGTGAACTGGAGTAGTAAGCTGTGTAATGAATGATAACCTCATACACTTGCCAAATTCACCTCCTCCCCAAGAACCAGTAGACTGTTACTGTCTAAAATATAGCAGTAGTAAGGATAAATAATTATGTGTAAGCAAGTGCAAGTCTGTTTGCACAATGGTAAGCAGTGCCTACAAAGAGTAAGCAATAGTGAGGCTAACCAAGTGTAAGCGGATGTCACCGGAAGTTAGCAGTGCTTACTGTCACGCAGACCCACTGACAACTACGTAAAAGTGCTTCAACCATTCCGTATCCAACTGGCCTTGTTCTGGCCAGCAACAAATTAAACAGCCCCTGCAAGGCTCAAACCCAGGAGCCTGCACACCATAGCCAATGTAATTTACCACTAAGCCACAGCAGATATATATATAACCCTGACATTTCCACAAACATAGCATCCAGCAATATCATTCAACATTACAGGACATGTAGCTAAATATGCAGATGTAGGTGTGTGTGTGCGTGTGTGTATATTATATATATATATATATATATATATATATATATATATATATATATATATATGTATACATATGTAATACAGAGAGGGAGAGGAGTATATATATATATATATATATATATATATATATATATATATATATATATATATATATACATATATGTATATATATATATATATATATATATATATATATATATATATATATATATATATATATATATATATATATATATATATATATATATATATATATATATATATATATATATATATATATATATATATATATATATATATATATATATATATATATATATATATATATATATATATATATATATATATATATATATATATGCAGACATCCATACATCTATGTCTATATATATATATATATATCTATATATATATATATATATATATATTTTATATATGTATATATATACACACAATATATATATATATATATATATATGTATAGATATATATATATATATATATATATATATATATATATATATATATATATATATATATATATATATATATATATATATATATATATATATATATATATATGAGTTTGTCTGTGTGTGTGTGTGTGTGTGTGTGTGTGTGTGTGTGTGTGTGTATATATATTTATATATATATATATATATATATATATATATATATATATATATATATATACACAGATATATATCTATGATATGATACAGCACATAAGAATGACATATATGACCACAGGCACCACCAATGGGGGTGAGGGGTCTCAATCAACATACATGTTACACGTACCAATATCCCCCCCACAACCAAACAGGTAAAACATACAAACAAACACACAAAAAAGTAAAAATAATACTGCTTCCCAAACCACAGGTAGGATACTACCAGTGGGAGAAACAATGTGGACCTGCTAAGTCTACTCTAGAAACAAAGACAAGAACATCCCTTGCTAGACAACCCAAAAATTATGGCATATTCAGATTCCTGCCATTACACTGATTCGCATATGTTCTCAGACTACAAGGTTGGGAAAGCCTGATGATCCATGGATCGAGACAACATACGTGATGGGTCCCGAGAAGTCAAGAGTGGTCAGTGTGTAATGGTGTGGTTAGACCCAACTTGCACCCAGAGAAAGGATGATTGCTGCGGAGGAGGAGTGGGGGGGGGAGCGATGGGTATGAAATTATGGGCTGAGGCATGCTGGTGTTGGATGGAGCGGTTCTAATCAGACCGCCTCCTGGATGTAAGCAATAGTGTGAATTGGGCAGAGCATCCGCCTAACCAGCAGGCATTCCTGGTTCGAGTCCCACTGCAGTACAGCCTATATTACATGGCAAACATATTATTTTGTTGTTGCAAAACCCATTAAATAAAACCAAATAACACATGTTTGTAGCTCCCTACTGTAAGCAGAATGGCTGGCGTTGGAGAAGGCACTCGATTTATAGTGCAGAGCTGGGGCACCCAGGAGTATAGATTCATGGTATGGCTCCTGGTAAAACATGATGAGGAGAGACTACTGCAGGGCCAGTACCAGGGCTCTCAGTAAAAAGTGGAGGCCTGAGACAGACTCGCCTGTGACCTCACCAGTGCCACTGCTATCCCCCAGACTGGTGAGCAGGTCAGGCATCACCATGCTGACCTGAAGCAGCAGAGGGGTGATCTCTTGGACCAGCAGATCCAAGAAGCAAGGCAGATGGCTGATGCCCCAGCACTGAGTAAGTACCCATTCTACTATGTAGATAATGATTGCCTAGCTTGTGTATACAATGGATAGGTAATGGCTAAATATCACTGTATTTCACTGACAACTGCAGATGAGTGGGCTGTGAACCAGCAAGCCCATGCTGCTAGGCTGCAAAGGCTGCATCACGAGGCGGGTTAGTAAGAGAGGTACCTGCCACCTGCCATCAGGTCCTGGCCATGGTGTGTAGGGTTGCTCGACAATGAAATTCAAGACCAGCTATGCCAGCTTGAGGGCCGCGTGGTGCAATTAGAGGGTGAGCCTGCCCCTCCTACCCAGCCCCCAGCACAGCCACCTTTGGGGCTGTGAAGGTGCAGTGGTGACTGCCAATGGGTGGGGACCTCAGTCCCACTGTTTCCATTTGGGGGCTCATGGGCTTGTGACTTCCAAACATCCCTCCCCGTCCAAAGTGTTTACTCTCTACATGTGTCATAAACTGCCCCTGTATGCATCTTGTTCATCTTGTCTGTTAACCTACCCAACCTACCTCCACAAATATACCTACTACCCCTCCCCAGCATCCCACTCTCACCTGAAAAAAAAGGGGCAATCTGTTCCCACAAAAAAGTCTTACCCCATACATAGCTGTCCATTTCACACACATGTCCACTGGACACATGTAATCCAGTCTAACTGGCATTGCAACTTATTATTGTTGTCCTCACCCCCATCCAGGAGTTTGAGTGTCCAAATCTACCTCCAAATTCATTGTATATGCACAGCTGTTGCTGTCGAAAAAATGACCAGCTATGGACCTTCCCTTCAGCCTTCCTGCACATCCCTGGCTATTTTCCCTACTGTCTTTCTCTCTTTGTGCCCCTTTTTTCACCACTTTCCTATCAACCCCTTTTTCTTCTCTTTTAAAGAAATTAGTATGGGGGTAAGCAGGAGTAAGCACTTTTAAGCAGCAGTAAGGGGGTTTAAGCCTGTTTGCATGATGGTAAGCCATACCTACACTGGTTAAGCAATGTAGAACCTAACTGAGTGTAAGAAGCTGTAACCAGAGGTTAGCATTGCTTACCCTCACACAAACCAGAGCAAACCCACTTACAATTGCTTAAAAATGCCTTAGTCTCTCTCTGTATCTAACAGCTCTCGTCCTGCCCAGCAACAAAATAATCTGCACTCCCAAGTTGCAAACTCCAGACCCTGC
>NC_056732.1:1555863939-1555986439 GCF_019279795.1 Protopterus annectens | reverse complement strand
AAGCATGCAATGTCCAAGTAATGTCCTCAGAAACAACCCCTACTACATACAACATGTCCAGCAGTCTGTTATCTGACTGGCTTGTTATCAGGTATGATGTCAGTAAATAATGGTGTATAGGACATATGCACCATATATATGTGGGCTTCATCTGCACAGCATACCTCTCAACCTGGAATCATCAAAAATCTGGACAAGGCCCACGAAAAATAGGTACAAATCTGTACGCTGATTAACATAAAATTTGCATATACAATTCCATAACCTCGCCCACTCCAATGAATTGTGGGATAACAACTTTCAAATGCAAACTGAAGAATAGACAACTAAAATATGGCACCAGATTCTCCTGCAGCCATTCCAGTGTCCCATTACCTGGCTATTTCACCCCAATTACCATAAACACTAATGTGTGCATACTGCTTACTTCTACAATGATTATTTGGATTTTATTTTTACATTTTATAGCACAATGCACAAACATGAAGAATAGGTATATGCTAAACAAAGCAATACTGTCTCACAATGAAAATAGACTTGGCATTAAAACTTCTCTGCCCTTGAAACTCACATTCATTAAAATAGCATTGAAACCCACACCACATCCAAAGAAAATGCATCAGGCCAGTGGTGGATAAAGATTACCTTTGGGCTGTTTTCAAATCATAGATCCATTGCACACAAAACAAGAAACATACAGTCCATTCTTTGATACACCTTCCAAACTTTATTAAATTATATTCCTTGTATAATACAGCACACTTGTTAGACTTGAGTTGGAGCACATTTTAAATTTATAGTTTGAATGTTTTTCCACAAAACTGCCCAATTAAGAACATTTCCATCATAAAAGTGTAAATATATAAACAGAATGGCAGTAGTGCAAACCATAGGCATCTTGCACTTATGGGGGGGGGGCAAAAGGGCAAAAATCAGAGACACATTTTAATAATTGTTTGTATAATGTTGGAAAGTTGCAAGAATAAAACATGCTACCACCATGCATTTCACTGTCAAGATTGACCCAGGACCCTGTACACTACAATCAGAACATACCCCTATGCCATATCATCAGCTTCTTGAAAGACAGTTAGACTGAAACTTAAATGGCTATCATTTAGTGAATCCAATTCTCACTTCTCATCATAGCTGTCAACCTCTTATCGCAAAATGCCCAGACAAAGCCAATAATGGGGGAATACAGAGCAGAATTCAGTTCTCATTTCTCACGATAGCTGACAACGTCTTAGCACAAAAAACCCAGACAAAGCCAATAATGGGGAATACAGCACCCACATAAGGACAAATTTCAAATACTTAACTGATCTTATAAACTTTGAAAATTGCTAGAATAAAAGGTTTTGTGTTACCATTTATTTTCTGAAGAATATGAAGTCTAAAATTCAAATGCCCATCATTATTTAGTGAATCCATTCAGTGCTTTGCAAAAACAATCCTTAAAATCACAGATTTAATGAGGAGCAGAGCAAAAATATGAGGAATAAATTCACAAGTTATGTATGTACTGTGCATTATTTGCCTGCTTGGCATATGGTAACATACCAGCTCTGCTGCTGCCTTACTAGTGTTGTCATCACATATATAGCTGCTCCTAACGGTTTTCAATCCCCTATCTCTTAGCAGTGCACACAGAAACGTCTGTTTTTTCATCGGTTTTAAAATGTTCTTTTATGTTAAACAGCCACATGAAATGAGTTATAAGCAGGCCTCTTTATGCCACAGCTATGACTGTAGATTTTAATTTATTCCTAAAAAAAGTCTGATAAGATTGAATTACATGTGAGTTTTGCCCCCCCCCAACACACAAACACACATACACACACACACACACACACACACACACACACACACACACACACACACACACACACACACACACACACACACACACACACCTTGCTGTGAAAACATTTGCAGATAATTGTCAAAATGATAACAGGTTGGGGATGGATGGATATTGTCACAATATTATGCCTTTTATTCATACTACTGCAAGGATTTGTTGCTACCGCATTTACTAGATATACTCTTCCATAAGAAGTCATGTCTATCATGTGTGCAGGTCTTCAAGTAACCCATTTTAGTGGTCCCATCAGAGAAACTGCATATATAGCCTGCTACTTTACCTACAGTAGCCTCAAGTTCTGTCTTAAAAAAAAAAGTTACCATAGAGAAAAGCGACCATATGACTTTAGTTTCTTTTTACTTAATAATCCTGCCCCAGTAAAACTTACTGAAATATTAAAAGCACACAAAAAAAAGTAGGAATCTTAAAAATAACAGCATCAGAAATATAGAACAAATAACCCATTACACATTTATGGCAAAGAAAATGCTGGGATGAAAACTGTTTGCCCCTGCCGTAACCATCACAAAGAAAATTTGTATAGAGGAAACCGCTGCTACATCGCTTTTTTGTTCCTTATCCATCCACATTTGCAAGTCTCTTCTGTTTCCTTTTGTGACCCTATGAGCAACTGCAACCATCCACAAACCTTTCATCTATATCACACACACACACACACACTACTTTAAAGCAGCTGCAGATATCATCCTGGCTCAAAATAACTCCATAATGAACTGCTCGGACCCAACGGCAGCATCTTACATGAACTCCAGATCCCAACGGTAGTATTCAAACAGTCCCAGTCTCTTATGAACTCCGGATGGTAGTATTCAAACAGTCCCAGTTTCTTAAATGAATCCATAACGAACTCCAGACCCAACGGCAGTATTCACAACAGTTGATAACGAGTCCCAGTATTCAAACAGACGCGCGCATGTTTGCACGTCCCTTGAAGCTTAATTCGGACAGGCTTATGGAGCTGACGTCATCACGTCACAAAAGTGCAGAAATTAAAAAGTGTTAAAAATAGATGAAAAAAATCAGAAATGAAGGGGTGCCACTCGGGAATCATGGCACCCCATTATTGGGACCCCAAAACTCGGTAAAAACCGAGTTATTCGGGATGGTTGAGAGGTATGCTGCACAGCGCATGTGTGCACCTCTTCTGTCTAGAGGTCAGTGTATGTAACAGTGTTATATGTCCCTGTAAGTCAGTGTATAGGGGGTATGCACCATGAGTATCCTAGGGTGTTACATGTGAGGAATACCAGTAGTAAGCTGCCTTAAGGTATACGGATGTACATTACCATACATTTCACCTGGTGAACATTGCTGGCCTACTGCTTACTGCCATCAGCGTGATTGTGATGATTTCAGTTATGCATTATTATGTAACAGATACTAGCCATTGTGTCAGCCTAGGTCTTTTCCCCTAGTGCTTGCATGCAGAGTGTATGTAGAGGCTGCTGGGCTATACATCTGCATTACATACTGTTGATTGCTTGTTATCCTGTGGCCCAGTCTGTCTTTCCAGTTGTACTACTTGAAGGCCTTGGTGTGGACAACAGCAGATGTAATGTTTTGGATTACTGTAATAAATGATCTGTTTGAGAGTTGCATTACTTTGTTTGTATGTATTTCAAAGCATAATCAGCTATATGACATGGCATATACAGCTGTAATAGTGACATATAGAGAGTTGTATGAGAGATTGGACACTAAAGAGGGAGGAAAGAACCTGTACTGATTGGCTAGACAGAGGGACAGAGCTGGGGAAGATGTGCAGCAGGTAAGGGTGATAAAGGATAGTGAAGGAAACATACTCACAAGCGAGGAGAGTGTGTTGAGTAGATGGAAAGAGTACTTTGAGGGGCTGATGAATGAAGAGAATGAGAGAGAAAAGGTTGGATGATGTGGGGATAGTGAATAAGGAAGTGAAACAGATTAGCAAGGAGGAAGTAAGGACAGCTATGAAGAGGATGAAGAATGGAAAGGCTGTTGGCCCAGATGACATACCAGTGGAAGCATGGAGGTGTTTAGGTGAAATGGCAGTGGAAATTTTAACCAGATTGTGTAATGAAATATTGCAAAGTTGGAGGATGCCTGAGGAGTGGAGAAAAAGTGTTTTGGTACCTATCTTTAAGAATAAGGGTGATGTGCAGAGCTGCGGTAACTACAGAGGGATAAAATTGATCAGTCACAGTTATGGGAAAGAGTAGTGGAAGCTAGGTTAAGAAGGGAGGTGATTATTAGTGATCAGCAGTCTGGTTTCATGCCAGGAAAGAGCAATACAGATGCAAGGTTTGCTTTGAGAGTGTTGTTGGAGAAATACAGAGAAGGTCAGAAGGAGTTGCATTGTGTCTTTGTGGACTTAGAGAAAGCATATGACAAGGTGCCTAGAGAGGAGCTGTGGTATTGTATGAGGAAGTCGGGAGTGGCAGAGAAGTATGTAAGAGTGGTACAGGATATGTATGATGGTAGTGTGACAGAGGTGAGGACTGCGGTGGGAGTGACAGATATGTTTAAGGTGGAGGTGGGATTACATCAGGGATTAGCTCTGAGCCCTTTCTTATTTGCAGTGGTGATGTTCAGGGTGACAGATGAGATCATACAGGAGGCCCCATGGACTATGATGTTTGCAGATGACATTGTGATCTGTAGTGAGAGTAGGGACCAGGTTGAGGAGACCCTGGAGAGGTGGAGATATGCTCTAGAGTGGAGAGGAATGAAGGTCAGCAGGGCTAAGACAGAATATATGTGTGTAAATGAGATGGAGGGTAGAGGAATGGTGAGGATGCAGGGAGTAGAGTTGGTAAAGGTAGATGAGTTTAAGTACTTGGGATCAACAGTTCAGAGTAATAGTGAGTGTGGAAGAGAGGTGAAGAAGAGAGTACAGGCAGGGTGGAATGGGTGGAGAAGAGTGTCAGGAGTGATTTGTGACAGACGGGTACCAGTAAGACTGAAAGGGAAGGTCTACAAAAGGGTAGTGAGACCAGCTATGTTATATTTGTTGGAGATGGTGGCATTGACAAAAAGTCAGAGCTGGATGTAACAGAGTTAAAGATGTTAAGATTTGCACTGGGTGTGACTAGGATGGACAGGATACGAATCAGTATATTAGAGGGTCAGCTCAGGTTGGACAGTTTGGAGACAAAGCAAGAGAGGTGAGATTGCATTGGTTTGGACATGTGCTGAGGAGGGATGCTGGGTATATTGGGAAAAAGATGCTAAGGATGGAGCTGCCAGGTAAGAGGAAAAGAGGAAGGCCTAAGATAAGGTTTATGGATATGGTGGGAAAGGACATGCAGGCAGTTTATGTGACAGACCAAGATGCAGAGGACAGGAAGAAATGAAAACAGATGATCCGCTGTGGCGACCCCTAAATGGAACAGCCGAAAGAAGATGATGATACAGCTGTAATAGTACACAAATAAACTTTCTTATGTATACAAACCTGTGTGTTGTGTTACATCCTTTGACTTCTCTGTGGGTATATGTTTCAGGCAACAATTGTCTTTCGTATGGGTGACTCATACACCGTCCATCAGATGAGGTTGCAACTGCAGGAATACTGGTTCTATATGGTGTGCACCCCCTGACTATGTATCTTCCTAGACATACCCCTGTGTGTGTATGTGTAGGTACATATATATATATATGTATATATATATATATATATATATATATATATATATATATATATATATATATATCTATAGACATATGCATATATAAGTATCTGCATACATGTGTGTGTGTACATGTATTTTAGGACTGCTTACACATTGTACATTCACTATGGTACCAAATAAACGGAAGGTGCACAAAGTTACTAAAAAACCTGCACAAAAGCACCTCGAACCCAGATGGTTAAAACACGAACAGCCTTAATGTAGAAACCAGCACACAACAAAAATGGTTTAACGCTGACAATATAAAATCACGTTTTCGTCACCAACTTCATCAGATAAAACAATCTTTCCACTTTCACCTTTTATATATTAAGTAATTAAAACATAACCAATGAAATTGAAGCTACAATTAAATAATAAAACACAAAACTGTAATGTCACTTCATTCCACGTATTTTCAAAGCAAAATATTACAATAAATAGCATATACAACATATAATTTATAAAACTGATTTTTTTTTAAAAAATAAAATCAATTATTCCTATATATATATTTTGTATCAATTTTAATAGATATAAACATTTAGTAAAAAAAAAACAATGATTTTATATTGTCAGCGTTAAACCATTTTCGTTGTGTGCTGGTTTCTACATTTAAAGCTGTTCGTGTTTTAACCATCTGGGTTCGAGGTGCTTTTGTGCACATTCACTATGGTAGCCAGACTGTACTGCATGATATGTTATCAATACCAACCTGACATAATACATGTGGGATGGCTTACTGTTAACATCTTGGTCTTGGTTGTGGCATTTGCAACAGCTTGTATTGTATTGCAGGGTTTCGCTGGTTGGAGGGTTGAGCCCCCTCACCCCCATTAACGGTGCCTGTGTTCATATATGTCTTTGTTATGTTCTCTATTATATCTATGTACATATATATATATATATATATATATATATATATATATATATATATATATATCTGTATATACATATCTATATATAGATATGGCCAGCAACAAAATAAACTGCCTTCCCAAGGCTCAAACCCAGGACCCTGCACACCATACACAAAGTTATTTGCCACTAAGCGATGACAAATATACATACATCTCTTGCTTTCAGAAGCATATCATCCAGCCCAGTCATGCAACAGTACAGAGAATGTATACCAACATCTAGATCAGTAGTGTCAAACTAGGCCCGGCGGGCACATGACCCCTCAGAGCTCTTCCATGCGGCCCGCGACCCTTAAGTTTAAATTTTACTTTTTTCCGCTCAGCTGTTGTGCGCGACGCCACATTACTTTTCCCGTTGTTTTTATGCCAGCGTCTTTATGCTGGTGTGCGATGCGCCAAAACACCGATTTGCCGTTTTCCGTTGGTAGATTCATTACACAGCTGAGGGAAGAGGATTGAGGTCGGCAAAGAAAAGATTGAGAGCGAGGGGATTTATTACTGACTACACTACACATCTGCAGTAACAGGTAAGTCATTAGAATTGAATTTTCTTACACTGAGTTGCAATGCTATGTACTAGCTCTGATGTGAGACCTGTAAAGTTTTGATGGGGCATGAAAAATTAGGTCACATTATTAGAGTCATCTTGTGTGACCATGACTGGCTATCTATGCATCTCAAACTCTGGAGAAACTGGCATAAAGAAAGTATCAGTCCTAAGACTTGTGCACATATGACTCCTTATGTATGGCTTACACAACAGGGTCTGCAGCTTTGATGCTTTTTTTTTTTTTGGTCAAAATACCACAGAGAAGAGGGTTTCATAAAAGGAAATTTAAAGGAACAAAAGCATTGTGCTAAAAAGAGTTCAGGACACACTTTACAAAATTATGACCCCTTAAGGCTGCAGTAATAAATGAAGTACACCCATTAAAAATTGCTTTGCACAATAATGAGAGGATGGTTCCTTAGGCAGTCACAATGCAATGCAAAAGTGCACTAAGGCGAGAGAAAGAGCTCTGGGGGTCTCTTCTGGGTACTGAAGGATGTAAAGCTGAGAGCACTGTTTGGGAATATGCCCTAACAATGCACCAAGAGGAGACATTTTCCATTTGTAAGATATTCTCCTACCAGTTCTTCCAGTTTCCTATATCTTCATAATTTTCTACACAGGGCATGTCATTAAATACTATCGGTCTGAGAAACTCCAGGCAGCAAGTCTAACAGTTCTAAGGTTCAGGTGCACCAATATTCACCCAAACCTCAGCCATGCTGTGGAAAAGCAGCAGGCCCTTATTGAACAAAGTGGATCATAATGAAAAAACATGGCTTGCAGAACCAGTATAGGAGAATCAGCAGAATCTTTTTGAGATGTGTCATTATATTTGACAGTTCCTTTTAAGATCAGAGATAAGGGAGGGAAGAGGCACAACATGTTCCTGCTATATAGCATGCTAAAAGCTTCTGCTGTTTGGCCTTGAAAATCCAGAGTTAAAAGGTCCAAAATCCAGGCAGCAAATCTTACACCTGAGGTAAACCACTTTCACAAGTACTCACAAGTGCAGTTTTACCGGTCATATCCTACATATGCTGCCTACTCTGAAGTCATTATTTCTTTCTGTGAAATAGGTCGTTTATCATGGCAACAACTGAATTAAGTTGTGCAAATAAAAAATAACCTTTGCAGCTGTGCAGAGACAGCAGCTCACATTTTTTTATGCTTTTATATACATTCTCACTTCTTTAGGTAGTTTACTAAAATATTTCTCCTGGTGTTACATCCACAATGCAAGGGGCAGGTGTTGGAACAAAATGTATTAATACAGAAATATTAATCTGTGTTCTCTATGATAAGTTTTGGCTATTTCATGAAATGTAATAACATATATAGCAGGACTAGACATAGGTATTTGTGTAAGAAGTCCTCTATGTCTCTCAGATTAAGCATCAGCATTTGCTAAGCAAGTAAGTGAAATGAATGGAATATACCTATTCATTGTACACAGGATTTTAAATTGATGTTAGTGGCTGAGGTGATGAAAAAAAATGCGGCGTAGCAGTTTAGTCATCTCTAATGGCTGGCATATATATTTTGGGCTGTCCTATTTAGTTCTTTTATGTTTTTTTCTTCTTCTTTCACTGCTAGAATAATGAAAAATGTAATTTTTACAGTCTTACAGATACATGTTAAGAAGACACAGTACAGAAAGTGTAAATAACTGTGTGACAGAATGCAGTAATGTCTGCTTCATACCATTCCTCATGCTTTTTATTTCCTAAGCAAAGATATTCATGGTTGAGAAACATGCTGGCTTGTAACAAAATAATGGGTTCCATTAGCTTAAATTAGAATTACATTAGCCACATTCAATGGTTTATTCATAACAGAAATGTTGTACTCCAAATGATGAAATGCAGATAAGGAAGGATTCAAAACAGACTTACAAATGCTGATTTCTAATGTTCAGGAAGACTGGGGCTCATTTAATAGGTTTTTCCTGCATATAGCATAAATTACAGTAATTTTAACTTGTGATTTTTAGTTTTTTATTGTAATTCAGCCACAGGCAGCATGACTAACTTATCTCAAATTCACATACTAATATAAATCAAGCTAGGTGTCATGTTGTATAAGGCTCCTGCTAGTGAAATCAGCAGAAGAAGGGAATTCTATGCATCAGAAGGCTTATGAGGGGGAAAATCAGTGTAAAAATGCTTCTTCCTTTGTCAAAGCTTTGAATCTGAGGCATTATCTTTGAAGTAATAATCATAACTGAGTAAAGAATGAAGGACAATTTATTTCTATTTTTTTGAAATATTCATAAAGAGATGGAATGGATGTTGTGGTGCGCATATGGCCAGTGCATCGAGCTATATAAACTCTCTGTACCTTGTACAACTGGTATACTCAGCTCTGTTATTGCTGTTTTATGAGTGCAGGAACATCTGTTTTACTCCAGAAAAGACAGTTAAGTAAAGCATACACATAAAACCATTGAATGAATAGATTCAGAATATTATACCATGGAGTGTGTGTGTGTGTGTGTGTGTGTGTGTGTGTGTGTGTGTGTGTGTGTGTGTGTGTGTGTGTGTTGAAGATGGGGCTAATTTTTTCTGATCTGATCCACTGACTGAAAGAAAAAGTTGTATAAATTCTCTACCTAATGAAATTGTCAAAGTGTCATAAAGCCTGCTATAGTTAGAAATATGCAAATAGTTTTAGTGATTTTTGGGTGATGTAGACAACTAGTTAAATTTTGAATTAGGATTAAATAGTGTCCAAATACAAGCTAGATAGATGATGGGACCTTTGATGACCAACTTGGGGACACAGTGGGGTTATCTCAGGCATCTCTAGATGTATGTGTGTGTAAATATATTAATGTCTAAACAGACACAACATGTCTGTATATATATATATATATATATATATATATATATATATATATAGATATATATATATATATGTGTGTGTGTGTGTGTGTGTGTGTGTGTGTATTTTTAGAAATATTTACATATGTATACATATATCTGAACATATATACAAGCAAATGCCTACATCAACACATATATATGCACCTATATGTCTACATATACACAGCAAGGTACATATATGTATTCAATTGAATTTGACACCATCCCCCACTCTGGAATCATAGATAAACTTACTAAGTTGGGCATTAATCCCTATGTCACCCAATGGGTTGCTAAATGGCTTACTGATAGAACCCACACTGTAAAAGTAGCCGACTCCAAATCCAGCTCCAGACAAGTGACAAGTGGAGTACCTCAGGGTTCAGTCCTGGGGCCGCTCTTGTTTGACATCTACTTCTCTGAAGTACAGGTCAACACTAAGGGACTCTGGCTAACAAAGTTTGCAGATGACTGCAAACTGGGAGCCATTATTGAATCCCCAAATGATGTGGATACTCTACAAAAGGGCCTTACAGAAACAGATGCTTGGTGCCAGAGCCATGGGCTCAAGCTCAATGCCAAGAAATGTATTGTTATCCCCTTTGGGAAAAAAACATGTATCCATGAATTACCATATAGGTGGCAGTACACTAAACACAGAAAGTGTGATAAGAGACTTAGGGACACAGGTGGACAGTGGTCTCACCTTTGATAACCACATCACCACAACAGTCAGGAAATCCTTCTATGTAGCACACCTCATCACGAAGGGCTTTTCATCCAGAAAAAAGGAGGTCATTGTCCCACTGTACTCATCCGTCATTAGACCCATTATAGAATACAATGCCCCATTTGGTATGTACCTCTCAAGACATCTGCAACAACTGGAAAGGCCTCAGAAATATCTCACTAGAAGAATCACAGGCCTAAAGCAGATGCCCTACGCTGACCGCCTTAAAAAACTCCAGCTATATTCTGTCGCATATCGTCTACTCTGAGGTGATCTCTGCTTAACATACAAGGCCATGTCAAACCCAGAGCTGTTGGACATGCTACACTTAAAGAAATCCCAATCCCTCAGAGCTACATGCTCCAGGGATCTAAACCTTGTCATCACAATAAACAAAACATGCTGGAGGGATAGGTTCCTGACCCAGAGACTCCCCAGACTCTGGAATAGATTGCCCATACATGTCAAGCAGAGTGCCTCTTTGGACCTCTTCAAGAGGAACCTTGACGACTGGATGGGAGAAAGGAAATTCACCCCAGGGATCACGTCAGTCACCCTGCTAGACAGGGGTCCAGGAAAGTAAATAATGTGGGAAGAAATAGCCAGGGAATTGTTATGGCTAGGCTTGTATAGGCCCTAGGGCTGATAGCCTAGTACCAACCTATGAACCTATGAACCTATGATATATAGCTATGTAGGTATATACAGACATAGTCATACATATGTAAGCTGATATATATATATATATATATATATATATATATATATATATATATATATATATATATATATATAGATAGATATATAGATAGATATATATATACAGGTATATGTGGCCATACATCTGTAACTAGCAATGGTAGATTAACAAAAACAGATATGTCCACATGCACCGTTAATGGGGTTGAGATGCCCCAAACAATATATGTCTTTTATGAATAGGCATACCCCCCCAGCCAAACACGTCCAGCCTGCAATACACTACCAAGTGTTGCAGATCCAATGACACCAAATGCAGTATAGCAGCACTTACAGTCTGCAGTCAGGTCAGGCACATCCCCCTCCTGTGTGTTGCCCTGTTTCCACACTGTATGTTGTTAGAGGTAAATCCCCAATCCATCTAAGATGCTGGTTGCCAAATAACAGATGTACTTCCTGCTCACAGTGAATGAAAAGGGCCAAAACCAACATGATGTTCCTAGATATTGTAGTGTGTTTCCATGCAATTGGCTATGGGAATGTTACCACAGCTGTTCCACATGCAATCAGCTAGGGGATGCCTGCAATTCATGCAGAGGCCATCAGCTGATCATGAGCATCACTTAAAATACACATGCTGCTGCTGCTGCCTAAGCAAAGCAGGTGTAGGTCTCCACATCCACCAGAGAGGGAGTGAGAAAGGCAGACAGTGGCTAAGACAAGTCAGAGAGGGGTGAGTGAGTAAAACATAAACATGTTTGCGTCACACCTACCAGCACAGGGTATCAAACCCCTGACGAATATGTTGTGCTATTATAGTTCTATGCAGTTATTGGATGCGCCATGTGGGTTACCTGTTGCGGAGCCCTCAGAACATATATGTGATCGTGAGTGTCATCTTCAACACAGCTACACTCTCACAGGGATGCACACACATTGACACACTTGGCCAGGGCCAGGAGTACAACTCATCAGTAGTGGGATTGCCACAACACATCACAGTTCAGGTATCACATGCACCACACGTGTCATACGGTAGTTGTATGGGTAAAGGGAGTGAAGAGGTGTCTGCCATCAGACAGCATGCTTCAGTATGCCAATGGGGGTTGTAGTGAGTGTGGATGTGAACATACGCACCGTACAACACACACACAAGCACACAGGGTGCCAGTACTGACATGCATGGGTGCATGTCTGCAAGGGTGTGTAGTGGTTGACTGTGCCAGATGGCTATACAATGATAGGCGATGTTTATACTTTGGCATCAGGCCACATGACTATGGCCTGCATTGGGGCTCAGGGCTGTAGTTTCTGCATTTGCCCACACAGGTGGGTATTATATCCCCCATCCAGTCACCTGGGTGACTATTGTGTGTGGCCAATGCTGTGCATCACTTGCTATGTATGTGTTCCTTAGTCCATGACATGGATGGTGTCTGGGATGTGCACACCTCCCACATGCATGTACAGTGACATGTGGAACTGTACCTGGGGTGTCTGGCCCATGTTGTGAACACAGATTATCATCAGATGTGCCAGTCTTGCCCACCTGTGGTGGGAACTGGCAGTAGGCAGCAAGTTTACCCTGCACCTGCATTGATAGCATGCTAATGGCATTCCCTGGTGTCAGTGGCATCTGTCCATACAGGGCATGTTGTCAGGCATGGTATGTCCTTTGTGGGTCACATGTGATGGCATCACAGGTGTTGCAGGTGTCCAATGGGGAACATGGTGGACGTGCACTGTCTGCATATACGTGCATATTGACAAGATGGACAGGGTACCATACCCTCTGTAGCCCACTGCTATCACTGCATAGTTACTATCAGCAGCCAATATGCAGTGTACTACCCACATATTGGCTGTTGCCTAGGCATGTGTGTGTGTGTGTGTGTGTGTGTGTGTGTGTGTGTGTGTGTGTGTGTGTGTGTGTGTGTGTGTGTGTGTGTGTGAGACATGGGTTGAGAGCCACAGGTGTTGCAGGTGTCCATTGGGGAACATGGGGGAGGTGCACTGTCTGCATGTACATGCATATTGGAAAGATGGACAAGGTGCCATACCCTCTGTAATCCACTGCTATCTCTCCATAGTTAATATCAGTGGCCAATATGTAGTGTACTACCCACATATTGGCTGTTGCCTAGGCATGTGTGTGTGTATGAGACATGGGTTGAGAGTGTGCTCTGGGTAATACTGGGGTTGCTAACTGTGATTGTCTGGCCCTGATGTCACATGTATGGGTATGGCTTTGCACCCCAGCCTCTCAGCTATTTCACATCTGTTATCCTTGTACGGTAGACATTGTGATATATAGTATGGCCACCATATAAGAAATATGTAAAACCTGCTCCACATTGGCCACAGGTGTCACACACCCACAACCACCTCCACACAAGATACAAGTTACACACACAACCACTTCCACATAGGATACGAGTTACACACACACACACACACCTATCATGTCTGGGAGTAGAACCCCTCTCTAATTAGTTTATTACACTATAGCACTATGCAGTTATAGTATGCACCACATAGGTTATTAGGTTCTCCTTCCCCAAAGGTGTATTTCATACTGAATGACATCAGCAGAATTGCCAAAGTAGGCCATTTGAAATGTACTGCATGTGACTAGCCTACAATGCATTGCTCCCTACACAAACAGTGACACACACAAACACACACACACACACACACACACACACACACACACACACACACACACACACACACACACACACACACAAAGCATCCACAAATGGTATGTGTGGGTATAGAACCCCTAACAGAGGTCTATGTCACACTACAGCATGAAGCTGTTATAGGACGCACCATGGGGATTACCGAGAAACCCCTCCCCAAAGGTGTATTTCATAATGAATGACATTGAAAGGCTTGCCAAAGCAGGCCATTTGACATGTACTGTGTGTGACTTGCCTAAAATGCATTGCTCACTACACAGACATTGTAATACACACAAAACATCCACAACTGTCATGGGTGGGGACGGAACCCTAACACAGTGCTAAATCACAGTTATGGCATGCACTATGGAGACTATTGGGCTACAACTTTTCCAGAGGTGTATTTCTAGGCGGATGACATCAGCAGCCTTACCAAAGTTGAGTATATGACTTGTAGGCAGTGTGAGTACCCTAAAAAGCATTGCTCTCTTCACAGTCATACACATACACACTTGGTATGTCTGGGATTAGAACACCTACCTAACTACTTTATTACACTACAGCAGGACACACTTACAGGACACGCTATAGAGATTACTGGGCAACAATCTTCCCAGAGTTGTATTTCTAGGTGGATGACATCAGCAGCCTTGCCAAGGTTGAGCATTTGAATTTTTGGGAGTGTGACTACCCAAAAAGGCATTGCTCACTACACAGTCAGACAGACATGCACATAAACACAGTTGCCAAGTCTGGGTTTTGAACTCCTACCTAACTAACTTATCACACTACAGAAGTACGCAGTTATGGGATGCACCAGGGAGATTACTGAGATACAACTCTGCCAAAGGTGTATTTCACCTCAGCAGTCTTGCCATAGTAGGGCTATGGGGAGGGAGGTGTGTGTGCATGGGCCATAACCCATTCATCTAGGGGTTGACACGCCACATGCAGGCACACACAGGGTCATATTTCACAGGTACATGTATACAGCTGCTAGATGACTACTTCCTTGTACAGTCATGTTGCACAGCTGGCATATGCACCACATAGTCTGTAATGCTGACAGAGACTGGTGGCTAGTATCTGCAGTGACTGGCATCTGCACCTCATGTGTTTGGGGCCCTTTGGCTGTGTGCTGGGTGGGACAGGTCTGTATGGCTCCTTGCCACAATCACCCTCTTCCACACATCTATGTCCGTCTACCTGTGGCATATTATAGTGTGTTGTCCTTACATATATGTCTGTATTCCTATCCACTTTGTGTGCAAGGCATGAGTGCTGCATACTGACAAGTGCCTGCACTAACAAATGCGACTGCCAGAAATGTCTGTTCCACTGGTGTTTGCAGACATGGCCTTCATGTATTTAAGTGTGTGAGCATGCCTAGTATGACCTTTCAGTATGCTGTTGACTGACATTGCCTTCATTTCTCTGTGTGTGTGGGCATGCCCAGTATGGCCATCTGTATTGTATGTGTACTGCAGTGCTGACCTTTGTGTTGTAAACCAACAGGTAGCATGCTGTCTCTGCAGGGTATCCATCAATCATTTGGCATTGACTGTTACTACATTTCTGCATAGCGGGGGTGCACACCTGACTGTTTCTAAATTTCTATGTAGGATGGGGGGGTACACCTGACTATTTCTACATTTCTACACAGGATTGGGGGGGCACACCTGACTGTTACTATTTGTCTGTGTAGGATGGGGGGTACACCTGACACTCATACACATTTGCTAGGACTGTACTGGTATGTTGGGTACTCCATTTCAGTCTGTAGTTTTACCTATCGTGCTGGTTAGTGGCATACCAGTGTACTACAGACCTTAGCTTTTAATTACCTACATATTAATTTCTGACTTCCTAGCCTTCACAACTGACACCCCACTGCCTGGCCTGCTTTAGTCTGTCTGTGAAGGCCTGGGGGGAGGTTACCCATATGCCTCATTCAGAGGCCATAGCACAGCATTTGTTTGTGTTTGTCTACACCTGTCTGGCTGTGACTATTGTTGTTTATGTGATCCCCCCCGACTGGCATGTGTGAGTCACTTACTTTGTGGGTGTCCCAGTACTGAGGGTGGTGCTGCAGGGCTGCCTATGTCAGATGCATATAGTACACTCCCTACACATGGCTAGGCACAGGTAGTGTAATGTTTGGCATCCCTTTTACTGTATGTGGAAGTCAGAGAGAGGTGTTATTCCCTGGGTCCCTCCAATGTCAGTGTATGTGCTATGTGTTGCCTCTTTGCCAAGGCCAAGGCATACTGGTCATGCCTCCTTCTGCCTACTGGGGCAGGCTCAGGTTGTTCCTCCTCCGAGTCACTCTGTGCCTGTGCAGGCCTTGGCAAAGGTGAGGGGCTGTGTGGCCCTGCCCCATGCTGTTCCTGCTGCAGCTATTTCCACAGGATCATATTGTGTAGGATGGCACATACAAAGACAATCAGGGTACATGTAGCTGGTGAGTACTGCAAGGCTTAACCGGATGTGTCCTGGAACCAGAACCGTGACTTAAGCATCCCAAACACATGCTCTATTATGATTCTTGTTTGTGCGTGTGCCTCATTATGGAGTTCTTGTTCAGGTGTGTGTGCATTTCTGATGGGTGTCATCAGCCACAGCTCCAGTGCGTATCCAGCATCCCCCACTGGGTGACCATGTGGGATGTCCCCATTGGCAAATCTCTGGTACAGTTGTGTCAAATGCCAGATGTGGGAGTTGTGATAGCTTCCAGGGCAGCCAGCACACACATTCATTATTATGCCCTGGGCATCACACATGAACTGGCAGTTGATGGAGGGTAAGCCCTTGCAGTTGATGTAGACCCTACCCTGCTCACCAGGTGGTGCTTTGATGCATATGTGCATGCAGCATCTAGCACCCGCTACCTCAGGGTATTCTGCTATTTGGTGGAACAGTTGTATATTGCTGGCCAATGCCTCATGGGTGTTGGGGAAATATACGTGCTCACCGACATCTGCTGACATGGCATCCAGGAACTGATGGAGTACCCCAGATGCTGATGCCTGTGAAGTCCCCATAATATCCCCAGTTGGCCTTTGGAAGGTACATGTAGCTAGTATTCTTAGGTCTACACATACCTTGGCATCCACTGGGATGGGTTCCCCTCTGTTAGTTCTGTGTGTGAGGCGTGGCCGGCACAGCTCAACAATTTGCTGTAGGAGGTCCCTGTCCACCCTATAGTGCTCCATTATCTCCAGCTCATGTAGCCCTTGGTAGGTTACCCTGGGTCTGTACACTCTTCTTCATCTCCTCGCTGTGGGTCGCTCAGCAGCATTCACTTCCTCACCACCCTCAGCCTCTTCCACAAGTTGTTGTATGACAACTATTGCAGCCCCTAACATTTTGCTGTTGTGAGTGTTAAAAGTTCCCCGCTTGATTACACTGGTGGTGTAGAGTGTAGGAAAAACTAGAGGGGTAGGTGTTTGCATAGTTTATAGTAGTGTTCTGGGCTGGGCTGGTCTGCTGACTGTGTAATTGGCTAGTTCTGATACATTTCACCTGCCAGCTAAGCTAGTACTCCTTGCTTGCCTTCCTACTGCTGTTTTTCCTTCCCATTGCCTTCCTATTTAAGCTGCGTAATCAGAGTGCTCAGTTGTAAACACCACTGCTATTTCCTGGTTTAACCTCTGTTTTCTTCTTGTACAACACGGTGCTCGGTGCACACACCCGCTTAAGCTTTGCAATGAGTGTTAGGCAGGTTTAGATACACCCTGTAGCTTAGCTGTGCTAAGCTAGGAGCAAACCTGAGCCAGAGGGCTCCAATTCACTTACAGTATGACTGACACCCCCCCATGATGTCACCTACTTCCTAGGTTTGCACCAAGCTATTCCTACTCCTACACTGTTTGGACCTGACTCACATGCTCGGGTAAACTGGGATTCACTATCCCCTCATTTGCATAGGATTGCCTGCTAATGCATAGTTACATGTCTCACACTGAGCCTCCCCCCTTAGCAACCACTACTCACTGGCCAGGTTGTCTTCTGCCTGCCATTGACTTGCATGGCAGAATACTGATTTTAGTTAGAATGCTTAATTTAGGTTCATTTTGTTATGTCCCCAATCCCATTTGCGCGGCGCTGCTCTATGCTTAAACAGCCGAGATCGACAAAAGAAAAAAATAAAAGTTGATTTTTCTATTTTTTTGTATTGTTTGCAATGCCAGTGGCCTTATACTTGGCCATTGGCATGCTTACCACATGATATGTAGCCTTTATTTGGAGCTGTCATAGCTCAATTTTGGATTTTGCAGAAATTACTATTTCTGCTGATTACACTAGTCCTGCACAGATGGTCGCAAACTTCCTGGATCGCAAAATCACCTCATTCGCATGGATTTCTCCTGCAAATGGGGTGATTTGCATACAAAGGCTTCTTCCATGCAAGATTAGTGCAGGAGCTCTTGTGCACGCCCCTGCAGGTTGTTCCTGGATCGCACGGCAGACATATTGCCTGCTTGAGCTCCTGCACCGATCTTGCACTCCGTGCAAGATTTTGAGAATCCAGTGGTAAGTGTTTTCTGTGTTCATGTCAGAACTTTGTTACTGTATTATTTTAAGTATTTCTCTGTGATCTCTGAACTCTTGACTAGTACTGTGTAGTAAGATGTATTGTCTTATGTTTTTTATGTATTATTAAATAATTTTAAACCTTTCAACTGTGGCTGTTTTGTGTAGAGATAACTTAATCTCTAAGAGTACATTGCATGTATATAGTGATACTGTACCAAGTCTTTCCAAATAAGTCTTGACTGATCGGTTGCACACCATTTAGATAATAATATTGCACAGTATAATTGGACACCCTTTCATAAGGGACTTTGAGTAGCTGATAAATATTAGTTGGGCGGTGGCAGTGATTTCTACCGTATAGTCTGGGTAAAAGGGGCACAGCTGGAGAACCTGTGCCAGCCTTCCCCAGGAGTGTCTGTGTGGTTGTATAAACTCTTATATCAAAGTGCGTGTGTGTCAGCTACTTGGGCAGGGACACGAAGCAGTGGTTGGACAGAGGGGGTGCTGGAAGTTTTAGCTTGTCCACTAGGCTGAGATCTGTACCCTATAGCTGTGCCAATGGGGAGTCTTATTGGGACCTGGAGAGAAAGGGAGAATCCAGCCCCAAACTGACTGTGATCTCTGTGCACTCTTAACAGAAATTGTACTTTACTGTGTGTGTATTTATTATCCTTTCTCTAAATGGATGCCCCTCACTGGTGTTAGTGGTGAGGATTGATGCAATGCTGGGCCAGTGTATGGGCATCACACATGGGTATGTTACTTTCTTCACAAAATGTCTATTCATAAAATAAGTGGTGACCTCTACTACTCCTGCATGCCAATCATCCAAATCTAACATTCTCTTTCTAAATATGAGTAATCTAAGGAGTAAAATCCAAGACATCCACACCTGGCTTGACATGCATTCCACAGATACAGTGATTGCTACAGAAACCTGGTTAAAACCAGAAAAACACATGATAATGAAATCACTCCACCTAGCTTTAATATAATCAGACTTCAAAAATAAAACAAACAAGAAGAGGCATCACTGTCTTCTACAAAAAAATCTCTAAATACAACCTTACTTAAACAAGAGATCCCAAAATGCAACTATTGAGAAATCATCCTAAATCTACTAAAAATCAACAGTAGAAAAATTATTAGTATCTCAAGCATATACATCCCACCAAGTAATAATATCAATAGGGCAGAATTTTTTCTCCACTGGATATCTCACAATATCCAAAAATGAATCTCTAATTCTACAAGATCTAACCATAGACTAGCATCTTATAGTTAACAATAACCCAGTTGAGTCCACAAATGTATATGGCTTCACCCAACTAATTTCATCCACCACTAGAATCAGTTAAAACTTTGACAGGCAGTCAACCTTAGACTGGGTACTTAAAAATAAACCTGAAAAAATAAGATAGTTGGAGGTCTACCAGATGCTAACATGTGTTATTAGAAGTTATAATAGTCAAGACAAACAAATTACTTATAACCAGATATGCCATACAACCAGTTTCAACAAAGATAGCTTTGTCAAAATACTGTCTTTAACAAAAAGTTCACCGCAAACCAACCAAGTGAATGCTCCATAGCTACACTTTTTATAATACCAATATCCACACTAGTAAAAACGGAGCAAAAGCAGGAAAATCTGTATATAACTCTATTTTATTCTCCAATAAAAAACAAATGAATAAAACGGATGAGCGCGCTTTCGCTTACAAAGCTTCATCAGATCCATTAATAAATAAGTCGGGTAGCAGCAAAACCAATGCAGACCAGTAAAAGCCAAAAAGATTTAATAAGGTTAAGTGCTTTTCATTTGCTCTGTCAGCAAACTTCTAAAGACCTGAAGAAGTTTGCTGACAGAGCAAACGAAAAGCGCTTAATCTTATTAAATCTTTTTGGCTTCATCAGATCCAGGTTAAATAACCTTCCCTCAAAGCATTTATACCTAAATTCAAAAAACTAATAACCAATCAGGCTTCCATATCAATTACTACCTTAAAGGAATAGCATGTATTAAAAAATTTCTCCTAAAAGCTTTTGTGTATTCACTATAAACCACTTCATGAATAGGTCACCTTACAACAAGTAGAATTGTTAAAAATATAAACTAAAAACTATGTATAACTATATACTAAAAACAATACAGGCGCATACCCCCACTATGACTGGATCTGAACAAGTAATGAAAATAACACCCTAACTAAATTACTTAGTGAATACAATGGAGTTCTGTACATATATATTATTCTTTATATGTACAACTGTATATACATCCAATAAAGACCGTATGCATGATACATAAACATTAGACACAGTGGAGCACTTCTAATATTCTATGAGCAGATTAATGTGTATAAAAAATATAAACAATGAACATGAAGTGGTTTATAGTGAATACACAAAAGCTTTTAGGAGATGTTTTTTAATACATGTTATTCCTTTAAGGTAGTAATTGATATGGAAGCCTGATTGGTTATTAGTTTTTTGAATTTAGGTATAAATGCTTTGAGGGAAGGTTATTTAACATGGATCTGATGAAGCTTTGTAAGCAAAAGCGCGTTCATCCGTTTTATTCATTTGTTTTTTATTGGAGAATAAAATAGAGTTATATACAGATTTTCCTGCTTTTGTTCCATTTTTACTATTGTGGACATTGGTAAAATACTATCTTTGCAGAACTGGAACATATTTAAAACCATACCTCTTGATACTGCAGTCTCCCACTTTAATGACTTTTTTCTATAAATTCTTAACTATATCACCCCAGTTTATAACAAAAAAGTCAAATGCAACAATGCACCAAGTCTAACAAAGGAAAAGGAAAATTAAAGTTACAGAGAGCTAAAGCCTGGAAAGAATCCTGCAAACACAGAACCCAAAACTCAGTTCAAAGTTTAACATTTTAGACACTAATGAGACTTCACACAATCCTATATCAGAAAAGATAAACAACCATAATATAATCACCTGCAATAAAAATACATCAAAACAACCCAAAGCTCTTCTAGTCATCCCTAAATAATTTACTATGCCCTACCCAAATCACAACCATTTCTCCCACAACCACTAACAATACTGAACCAATGTCCACTTAGTTCAAAGCATACAACATACACACAATAATGTTCCTAGTGAAATCAATTCTGCCACTTCTATGTCTTTTCTGTCACCAAACCCTAATTTCTCCCTTCTTTTCAGTTTCTCCCATATACTTCTATTATAACAAACCCTTCTGCTTAAAGTCGCAACTTCCACTTTAGCTGTTGAGAAGCTTCCATCAGAATAAGAATAGCTGCTGAGGCCATTGGTTTCTCCATCTCCATTTTGATTAACAGGTCAGTGTCTGAAAATCATTTTATTAACTATTTGGAAGCATTTCAGTATTATCCCATTACAAAAAGGGGGTACACCAACTGATTTCAACAACTACAGACCCATAGCTATCCTCTCCCCACTTTTAAAAATTCTAGAAAAATGTATCCATATGCAGCTCATGAAATATTTCCATTCAAATAACCATAAATAACAAGACTATTCCCCATTTCTACCAATAACCATAGGAGTACCAGAAGGCTTAATCCTTGGACCCTTCCTCTTTAATATAGTTACACACAAACTCCATGTAGTCCAATTTGCAAATGGCTATACATTAATATGTGCAGCCTCAGCTCTATTCAAACTCCAATAAATTAATGACATTTCTTTCCCTTTAGCAGAAACCTGACTGAAAACCTCATCCTTGTTTCTAAATCCTAAAAAAGAAAGGAAAAAACATCAGCAAACAATATTACAATAGAAATAGTTGCACACAGCAAATTACTAGGGGTTGTAATAGATAGCAATTGCAAATGTGACTGCCACATCTTTCAAACTATCAAAAAAAAAAAACCTCTTTGAAAACCAAGTTCCCTCTACATAGCCAAATAATACCTCACAGACGTTACAGGGTAGGCATCAGCTTCCATCTATTTACTCCTAGCCCTCTTATATGCATCACCCTCCTAACAAATTTAAACTAACTAGCCTCCTCTTATAACAAAATTGCTAAATTTTCCATTCAGCTCCTAGAACCCACCACTGTCAAGCTTTAAAACAGCTTAACTAGCTTAGACTAATCAATGTCCTAAAATATTCCTAATTAGTATTAACATACAGACTTTTTAAACTAAATAGACAAATGCTTCACAATAAAAAATATCCTTCTGCCTCACCCTCTAAGGACCTCTGCTCCACCAACAAGATCTCACTACAAACAACTAAGTCTAATAACTCAGCTGAGGACGCACTAGATTCTGGATATATCTTAAAATATGGTACAGCATCCCAGAATAATTAAAACGGAAAAAATACCAAGATTTAAAAATCAGTGCAAGGTACATCTAAACAAATCATGGTCATGCTCTTGCTCTGCAGAAGGCTGACTCTCTATATGTCCCTTCACTTCCTCCTATTATCTCCCATAACTTGCTTCATACCCTCCTTTTCACTTATAACCATAAAACCTCCCGTAACTTTTCCGATACTTACATTTCTACTTATAAACACGTTTTCTCTCCCCCTTTTTCATTCACTCTATACCTGTTATTGTCAGCATTCCATCATTACTCCTTCTTAAATTTATTTACTTTTAAAAATTACAGAGATCATCCATTCAACTTTCTGAAACATAAGACGTGTTATGCAGCTTTAAATGCAAGAGTGATGCATTATATTGTATGTAAATGTAAATGTACTAAGATGTATGTATTACATCTATTTGTGACCAAAGTTTAAACAACTGTAACTGTTGTACTTTAGTACATGTAATAGTCTATTCGATCTCTACCAATGGCGTATGTAAATTTGTAAATTCTTCTTAAATTTTGTAGCTTTCCTCCCCAGGCCTCCACTGAAAATGGGCTCTGCCCAGTCAGACTTTCCCAGCCAGCAAAGACAAATATATAAATAAACAAACAAATAAATAAATAAATGCTCTGAGAAACTGCTAGCTGGCAGGAATTGGTCATAACAGCCCTTTATTCCACAACAAAACAATTATTTGTTGGAGTGCATAGGGCCTTATCCTGTCTATATATTTTGGAAATTATACTGATGTACAGATTTTTAAATTCACATAAAGAGTAGTACAAAATGAAAAAAAAATGTTATATCTATAATTTCAGATGCAAAATGGTCTGAGTGCTACAGACTTATCAGAAAACTGATTAGACTGCTTGATCAAATAGTTGATATGGAATCAGCTGACCAGAAACCACAGTGATCTGCAATAAGAGAGAAAGAGAGAGAGAGAGAAGTTATCCTGTTTTTATCATATCCTTAAAATAGCTTCATCAGCAGATTGCCATACGTCATTTTAATTTGTGAAATAATATGGTCATATCACGTCATCTAATGATTGCTTATCTGTACCATTTTGATATCGTGGTAATACCTTGCATAAAATTAGGAAAACTGAAGTGCAGTAAAATGTAACCTATAGTGTGAGAGGAATAGCAAATCAGCTATTTAGACTAAGAGTAATGAAAATCCATTATGCTTATTTATTTGTTTAATGGGAAAGTCCAACTAGGAATGAAGCCAATTTTCAGTGGAGGCCCGGTGAGAAATCCTCCAGATGCATGTCTGTGTAACATGGGAGGAACCAAGAGCACCCAGGGGAAACTCACATGAATGCAGGGATGAGATGCAGACTCCGCACAGAAGGCATCCTAACCAAGAATCGAACTGGAGAACTTCTTGCTGTGAGGCGACAACGCTACAGCTGCAGTGCGACCAACAAAATAAGAAATGGAAAATACCAGTAACCAAAACAGAATAAGTAGTCAGACAAATTCTGTTCTCTGGAATCCTGCCTTCTTGTGAATTTGCTTACCGTAGATTCACTTTGTGGCTTGTGGTAAGTTGCTCATTTATTTAACTTGCAGATATCTATTCCACTGCTTATTTCTTCAGTCTTAGTAGTGTTATCTTACTTAAATACTACAATTAATTATGATATTGTGCTGTGTTTCTTTGACTGCTACTCTTCCCACTCAACACACCTCTGTCTCCCCTACACCACATAAACAAAACCATGAGACTGTACCACAGACTAAATTGTTAGTCCTGCCATCTTGACTTCATTACCCATCCCTGCCTCTGCTTTCACTGCCTATTTTTTCTCATTCACATCCAGCTGACTTGAACTCTTTTGTTTTCCTTCAATTGTATTTTCTTTCTCCAAGTCATCTAAGATACCTTGATATCACTTGTCATGCTAAATAAGATCCACTGTCTTTTTTCATCCACTTTGATTCTGTGTTTTTTTTTTCTCAGTTGGATTTGATTCCCTTTTTTCCCAAGGTATAGCTGTTGACATCAGTCAGTGCACCAGTTCATTATCCGATGAGCCAAGGGGGGTGGGAGTCTAAGTAGCTACACCACTGTACTCAGTGGCTGCATTACTTTCTGTCAGAAAATGACATTATCAATGGTCAGCAGCTGCTCACCCAAGCCTTCCATGATTTATAGTGTAGAACCCAAGTACCTGTATTGTTCCATGATTAAAAACAGAATATATACTAATTTTTAACTCCATGTATTTGTTCTGTAAAAATATATTCATTCTCATTGCAAAGCCTGGAAACTATGCAGATTCTCCATGAAAAGTAACAGCCATCTGTAAATTCTGTAGCTAAGACAGAATAGAACACAAAGAAGTGTATCGGTATTACCAAGTCAGATATATGATGGCAACAGCAGACACATACTTTACTATATCTATCTATATACATAGATACACACACACACACACACACACACACACACACACACACACACACACACACACACACATATATATATATATATATATATATATATATAAATGCATGTATCTATACATCTCTGTGTCTCTATGTATAAATGTGTGTGTGTGTGTGTGTGTGTGTGTGTGTGTGCGCGTGTGTCTGTGTGTGTGTGTGTGTGTGTGTGTGTGTGTGTGTGTGTGTGTGTGTGTGTGTGTGTGTGTGTGTGTGTGTGTGTGTGTGCGTGTGTTCACTCTTTGTGACTGAATGTGTGTTTAGTCAACCATTTATGATTGACTAAGCAGCTGCTCAACAAATGACTGAGATCAAACAATTCTCAGGGTTGGGGAATATGCCCTTACCCCATGTGTGTGCAATCTCATAGTTTGCATGTATAAACAGAAGGATCTAAAGGGGTTGCAGCCCCCCCCCACAATGGGGGTACAGACCCAGTATTTAAATATCATTGGATATCCAAATGTTCTGTACATCAGAGCTCCTATCACTGAGCTAAAGACTGTCAAAGCACAGGTGAGCAAGTTAATATTATGGAGGAAAGCAAAATATCTTCAGCTAGAAAATAATGAAACCTGACTTAATTCACAGATGTAGAAATATTTGTAGTAGAATCTTTAGGTCAGGTGTGATTGGCACTGCATGTGCACACCCAGGTTTTGGAGAAGTGGTAAGTCAATGTTAGGTAGATAGTTCAAATAGTTGACTGAGTCCGTGGGAGGAGGAGAGATGTTGAAAACCTTCAGTTTAGTGATAAAAAAGTAGTACATTCTTCTGTGAAGCTGAAATACCATCAGTAATAGGACAGTTTGAGTGTGATATTAAAATAACAGTTTATTCAAGTTGAGATACCTTTGTTATTGAGTAATATGTGTTTAGTAAAAGACAGCAGCAATCCTGGATAACGAAAATGACAAAGCAGTGATGTTTAAACACGCAGGGACTATTGAATTTGTACTCTCTGGACATTACTGTCTCAATATTATAGACAAAGACCTTAATGAGGGTCACTGTAAATTACAAGGTCTTCACAATTTCAGAGAAAATGGCCAGTCAGGAGAAAAGGAAAACTTTAAAGAAACTGTGTCTTCAAATTGGAAATGCTTCTGTGGACAGACTGAGGACAGGCTGCAGAAATGGCTTTGTAAATCAGAAAACAAAGAGCCTGAATGTATTTTTATCTTAAAATAGATTTGATAGTTGCAAAGTTTGCCTGAAGTATAGCACACCTGAGCCTAGGCCTGTTGTTGGAATGAAACACTTTCTGTGGACTTACATGAATTTGAACCAAACACATATTATCTCCATGACATTAATCAAGTTACATGTTTTACAGCAGGAAGCATTATGAACAGAAAGAACACTTCAGAAAATCTAAAGCATGTATTCACTGCTAACTAAGCAAGAATGGCCCATTACATTTATTCAGAATCTCGTCGGGGAGACTTCAATGTTGACATAATCAGAGATTTGAAAGAGAGCCTTGGTATTAAAAGTGTGACCATAGTGGCATACAGTCCTTGGAACAATGTTCAGACACTGACAGAAATAATGTTAAAAGTAAATGCTAGTAGTGGATCTTGCTGAGAAATGACATTAAACTGGGGTTTGATGGCAATAATTATTATGCAGAATGCTTAGACGCTGTCCGGTTTGATTCTCAGCTAGAGCGTCTTCTGTATGGAGACATGCGTGATTGGGTGTACCTTCGTTGAAGGTTGTGCATTAGGGCTGGCAACTCGGCACGTAAAAATCTACTGCCAATCATTAGCGGACCGGAGTTCCACTGTGGCGACCCCTAACCGGGAAAAGCCGAAAGACACAACAACAATGCTTATAGATACAGCCCATATCAACTTGTGGTTGTTGAAAATCCATATTTTCCTCCTCTGTTATGACTTGGAAGTGAGATAATATTTTTTCAGCACTGCCTGAATTAAGAATAGCATTTGCTGAGCTTGAATGTACAGACAGAGATCATAGAGCACTATGAAAAGAATTTAATATCATAAATGAAAGGTCTAAATTGGGAGACAGGGTATATTACAAAAAAATTACCTGTGAAAAGGACTTTGAGTCATCATTGGCCAGTATGGAATTATGGTTTTTGTGAAACAGGGAATTATTTGTGTAAGACTGCATCAAGTTGTGTTAAATTATGCATGTTCAGTATGGAAACAGAGGGCCAATACTTCAATAGAAATTACAATGATGTGTTGACAGACTTACCAAAAATTATACCAAATAATTCAGGAAATAGAAATGAAGATGGTATGAAGAAATTTAAATTTAGAATGGAAAAATGTGGTACTGATGAAGAAATGTAGCCATAGGTACTGCAATGAGTTATTAACCTCAATCATAAAATAATCAAACCATAACATTTGTAGATAGAGGAAAATGAGTGTAACATACATCTTATATGTTATATTAGGCAAGGAAAGTTAAAGGAAGCCATAAGAACTGGTATACATTTAAATTTTTCACCCAGCTAGCATTGCAGACACAGGTCTGTTGACATGTCACATGCATAAGATATTAACATTGAACAAAGAACTGAGTAGATGCAACGCTCTGACTCAGATATGCAACACAATGTAATTATGAGTGAGGGCATATCATTTCAGTCAGCAAAACAGGATGATATATAGAACTGGAAAGATAATGACATTTTTTGCAGATATCAATAATGTTGGCCAAAAATGCTTGTCCACTAGGTGGGTGTGCACCCTTACAGAAAATTCAAAAAGAAAAAGACATAAGCACATCTTACAGCTAGAGGGTTGAAGGAACTTTGCAGAAAAGAACTTCTAAAAGATTTACTAATATATTAGATGTTTGCTTGAAAACTAGTGCCCCTAATATTATTAGCAGTTAGTGTTCATAGAACAGAGGAGTTGAAGAGATTGGAGACAAATAATATTTTGGAGTGAGATTATAGTTCTTCATATGTCCAAAACAAAGCTAGTGCTTTCATTTCTACTCTAGGCACATGGAACAAGGTAAATCTTGTATTTTGTGATATCAGGAATACCAAGGAATTTTCAAGTAATCCTGGATGACCAATGACATTTGCAGAGGCAGTCAAAACTCCTTCTACCTCTAATATGTAGCTAGAATCCTGGAATTATGTTTTCTTCAAAGACTTTATATTTGCTTTTTACTGAGATTTAGTTTGCTGAAAAGAATAAGGGTAGGAGCTCATTGCCAGTTCTGGAAGCAGATAGCCTTGTCTTTTGCAGTGCAAATGCAGCTTGTTAAAGATCTGATGTTCTTCGTCTCCCATTGCTGCAGTCCTGACATAAGCTCCACCATCCGCCGAGACTGACATCAGTACGTGCCAGTACAAATGCACATGACCGACGCCATAACCTCAGTCTTTCTTGCCGCATGGTCCCTAAGCAGAAGCAGGAATTGTCGGTTTTTTGGGGACATTTTTGTCTTTTCTTGCCTCAGTATTGACGGATGTCAGAAAAAGTTAATAACTGTATTTCTTGTGGGAAACAGATTCCTCATAGGGATTACCATTCACTCTGCATTCCTTGTTTAGGGCCTGAGCACGACGTTGGGTGTCGCTTTTGTGCTACTTTTAACAAGCGTACTATTAAACGTCGGTTAGATTGTGCTAGGCTAGTGTTTGGTAAATGTTGTAATTATAACATGCCATCGGATTCTCCGACGACTGGTTCTTCTAAGAAATCCAAACAGGATGAGGCGTCTCGGACGCCGGGTTCTGTAGTACCACTGGCTACTTCAGCGGCTCCTTCTGAAAGTTTACCTGAGTCTCAAGGGGAGCCTTTGTTACTGCAGGAAGTGGCTTCTCCTGTGTTAGGCCAGGCTGAGGGTGCTTCTCTGTTGTCAGTGGTTCCCTCCCTCATAGGGTAGTTAGGCCACCTCCTTCTCATAGCAAAGCCCATTCTAAGTCTAAGTCTGCCCCTGTTGGTGCATGTCCCCAGGGTCCAGCTCCTAGGAAGCACATGTTAAAGATGGCTGAAGATTTGATTACTTTAATTAGGGTTCTATGCCCCCTGTGAAGAGGCCCAGGGTAGAGCCAGAGTTGGAGGGTTTGGTTCAGTCTTCCAATGAGTCTGATTCCTCTGTAGAAGAACTTCAGGATTTCCTCCCTATTCTGATTCGGAGGCTGAGGACTCGCCCCTCCAGAAGATTTTTCTTTCTCTGAGACTTTGCATTCCATGAGGGAACATTTCAAATGGGAGGGCCAGGATTATTCTGATTCCGTAAAAGACTGAGAGAATTCTTGTTTTTGCCTCAGCATAGGCCCTTGGCTATTCCCCCTGTACTGGATGTTGTTCAGGATGTGTTTTCTGAGGCTGCCCTTAACCCAGATTCTCTGCCTCCTGCCCCGGTTAAACCAGACAGATACTACAGGGTTCTGGAAGCTCACAAGTATTTATATAAGAGTCCTAGGGCTGATCCAGAAACTATTACTCAAGGCCCCAAAGGGGTTAGGGCTTGTGGTTAAGAATCCAGTTCCTCTGGACAAGGATGCTAGGGCCCTGGATAGGTGGGGTAAAACTGTATACCTCTTCTACTTTGGCTATGAGAGCTTTAAATTGTCAGTTTCATATGCTTCGGTATCAAAATTATTTGCTGGGCCAATTGAAATGTGAAGTAGATGCTTTAGCTGAAGGTATTGAATGTAAGGAGCTTCAGGATTTAGTGCATGCTTCAGACCAAGTTGGTAAGCATTCTTTGCAGTGTGGTTTTGATGCTTTACAGGCTTCTTCCAGGGTGGCTGCTACTAGTTCAGTCATTCGTAGGCATGCTTGGCTTAAAGATCAGACCTTGTCAGAGCATGTTAAGGCTCGAATTATGGATGCTCCTCTACAATCTGATGTTCTTTTGGTCCTCGTAGAGTCAGTTTTGAAAAAATGGAGGAAAAAGCTAAGTCTATACAGACAGTTAAGGATTTTTACAGGTTCAGCCCCTAAGTTCAGTAGGAATTGGCCTGCTAAGGGTTGGTCTTTCCCTTCGGATTATCAGTCTAGGAGCAGGTCGGCGAGGTAGGGTAAGGCTTCTTCTCAGGGCCCTGTTACTTCTAGGTTTTGAGTTCTTCTACCCCTTCTGCTGGGAGGGCAGGGTCAGTCCTTTCGAAACAGACCCAATGACCCGTGTCTTCAGCTGCCGGACTCTGCCTTGCTGGCAGCCCTCTGGGAGGAAAACTGAGATTTTCAAAAGGAATTGGCATTTGGTTACCCAAGACAAATGGGTATTGGACATAATAAATCGAGGCTACAAATTTTATTTTCACACATTCCCTCCTTTCAAAGGTATGCCGGATGTGCCTCGTCAGCAAAACTGGAAGCGCAGACTCAAATTTCTTCTCTGCTTCAGTTGGAAGCAATACAGGAAGTACCTTCTGCAGAAAGAGGCACGGGGTTTTATTCCCTTTTCTTAGTGCCAAAGAAAGGAAATACTTGGAGACCAATTCTGGACTTGTCCATTCTAAATACCTTTCTGGAAATTCCAAAATTCAAGATGTTAACACTGCAACAGCTGTTACCTATGCTGGGCAAAGATCACTGGATGGTGACTCTGGATCTCAAAGAGGCCTATCTTCACATTCCTATCAGGCCCAGTTGCAGGAAATTCCTGAGGTTTCGGAATGGGAATTTGCATTATCAGTTCTCTGCATTGCCCTTTGGCTTGTCTACTGCCAGGGTATTCACGAAAGTCCTGGCTCCAGTAATAGCTTTTCTCAGGCTAGCAGGAATTCAAATTTATCCTTATCTGGACGACTGTTTGATTCTGGCTCAAGGCAAGCACGAACTTCTTCAACATCTGCAGTATGTAATGACAGTTTTCAGATGCCTAGGTATTCTGTGAACGAAATAAAGTCCAGTCTAGTACCCTCACAAGAGATGTGTTTTCTGGGTGTGAAACTGAATACAGCTGCTCAGATGGCATTTGGACAAACAAAGGAATCTTCACCTATACTTCCAGCAGCTATCAGTAATGTACAGGCTGACTGCAAGGACAGTCCTTCAAGCCTTCTGCTTCATGGCATCTGCATTCTAGTACTTCCCAATGCCAAACTGCATATGAGGAAGCTACAATGGTATCTCAAGAACGTTTGGACTCAACACTGCCACGATTTGGACACTGTCATTCGGATCCTACCTTGCATTCAGAGAGAATTTCTGTGGTGGGCTCAGGAATGTCACCTAAACAAGGGGCTGTCTGTGACCCAACCAGAGGCAAGTCAGATATTAACGACAGACGCTCGGAGTCAGCCTGGGGAGCTCATTTCAGAGGAAAATGGATTCAAGACCTTAGAGCTACTTCACTTGCATATCAACATGAAAGAGATGCTGGCAGTTCAATTTGCTTTTGGAGGGTTCAAAGTCTACTTCAACCAGGACTGGTGTTGATTCGAAACAGACAACAGACGGGTCGTCATGTCGCATCACAAAGCAAGGGGGACTCATTCTTACCCTATTTGCAGACAAGCAATGCTGTTGTGGGAAACTGCTTTGAATCTGCACATCACTCTTCGAGCACAGTTTCTGCCAGGAGCACAAAATTCTTTAGCAGATGTTCTGAGCAGACAGATTGTGGATCCTCACGAATGGAAGTTGGACCCTCAGGTATTTCTTCAGTTGACAAAGGCTTGGGACTCCGGACATAGATCTGTTTGCTTCTCCTCTGAATTTCCAACTGCCACTGTTTTGCACAAGGCTATTTCATCCGAAAGCCTGGAAAATAGATGCACTATCCTTCAGTTGGAGCAACCTTCATGTGTATGCTTTTCCTCCTTTGCCTCTTCTTCCACAGGTGCTGTTGAAAGTCAGGAGGGACAAGCCTTGCATGATTCTTATAGCACCGGATTGGCCTCGTCAGCATTGGTACCCTCTGTTGAGGAGCTTGATTCATGTACCACCTTGGCCATTGCCACAGATTCCTCATTTATTGTCTCAGGAGAACAATCATTTTCTCAATGTCAGGGTGCACTCCTGCGCCTGACAGCCTGGCGCATTCTGTTTTAGAGAAGGAGGACCTTCAGCTCCCTCAACAAATTTTGGATGTTATTTTGGAAGCCAGGCGTCCTAGTACTCGAAAAGTTTATGCTGGTAAATGGAAGAGATTTTTTCTTTGGAGTTCAGCTAAAGGCTTTGATGTCGAATTGCCTAATTTGAGTTGTACATTGCAATATTTGACTGTTTTATTGGACAAGGGTTTGTCCTTCTCTTCTGTAAAAGTGCATGCTGCAGCTATTTCTGCTCACTATGATTGTGACCCTCCTTTATTTTCACATCCATTGGTTAAACAGTTTCTTAGAGGGCAAAAAATATCAGACCCCCACGGAGAGCTCCTACTCCTACCTGGGATCTTAATTTTGTTTTGGAAAAGCTGACTCTGCCTCCTTTTGAACCTGCAGCTACAGCTGAATTGCAGTTCTTGTCTTGGAAGACTGCTTTTTTGTTGGCTATTACTTCTGCTAGAAGGGTATCTGAATTACAGGCCCTCATGGCAGTGGAACCTTTTCTGATTTTTCACAATGACAGGGTTTACTAATCCTACTTTTCTGCCTAAAGTGATTTCTAATGTGGCATTGAACCAGTCTATACATTTGCCTACTTTTATGCTAACCCAAAAATGATGGGGAAAAGTTTTGCATTCTTTGGATGTACATAGGCAGTTGAGGTATTATTTGAGCAGAACCAAAGAGTTCAGGAGTTCTCAACAATTATTTGTTTCTTTTGCTTCGACTTCACGAGGGAAAGCTGTCTCGAAACAAGCTATTTCCAAGTGGATTAGCCATTGTATTGCTTTTTGTTACTCTCATCATGGTAAGGATGTTCCAGTTGGGATCAGGCCTCATTCTACTAGCCACTTCTACTGCTTTTTTGAGAGGGGTAGCTACTAAAGACATTCTAGAAGCAGCTACTTGGAGTTCTGTACATACCTTTACAAAGCATTATCATTTACCTCTTTATTCTAGGTCTAGGGCTGGGTTTGCCACTGCAATGCTATTCCGTTGCTCTGGGATTCTACCCTATGTCAGGAAGAACATAGTACAGTTTTGTACCTACCATAAATGTAGATGTTCGAGGATCACTGCAGTCCCTTTCCTCCCCCTCCCCCTTTTTTTTTTTTTTTGAGGTTTTTGTGGTGTTTTTTTTTTGCATTCTGACGTCTGAGGCAAGAGAAAGAAAGAGGTTGCCAGTCATGTCATTGCGCATTTGTACTGCTCGATGTCAGTCTCGGCGCCGATGACCCGGCGCCCGGTTCTAGCCCTTTGGTATTCGGGCCGATGGTGGGCAGCGGAATACCCTTATGTCAGGACTGCAGCAATGGAGATCCTCGAACATCTACATTTATGGTAGGTACAAAACTGTACTTTTCACTTCGAAAATCAGCCCATTTATGATATTAACTAGGAAAACGAGTAGGTGCCTCTTCAACAGAATATGGAAAATGAAAATCAGGGTGCCCAGGAATGGGAATGGTCCTAATTATTGACAGCAGACTCATCAAAATCCTATTTCAATGAATTTGCCCCCTCCCCACATATGTCATGAAGCTGGAGACATTTTTTTTTGTTTGTTTGCTGTGAAGGAATGTGCAACAATGCCCTTCACAATGCTGATTAGTGTTGTGCACAAAACTTTGGGAAGTACTATTTCTGCAGGTGAAAAACTCAATGAAATGAGATTTCAAGATTTTGCCCTAGACACTTAAAACCAAACCTGTTGGAATAAGATTGCACTGGATGAAGTAATAAAAAAACATACACTGCGTTTGTTTTTGACGTGTTTTTGATGTATACCATTCATTTTTTGTTTTATTGTACTGGATGAGTTACACCTGAGCAGAAAATGGGAACTACAAGTTTTCTTCAGGAATGCTTATTTGGAGGAAAAATATGTAATAACTAAACTGGATAAAGCCTTCTCTTTTTTTCTATCTTTATTCATCTGAGTGACAAATTAGACTCACAAACTGGGGGTTGAGGAGGTACAGCTGAGGTCTTTGTTGAAAATGCTTCTTTGAAAGATACTGAAAACCAAATTTGTATGAGAAGTGTTGAAAATGCTAATATGAAACAGATTGAAAACCAAATATATGCAAAAATAGCAGATATATACTTAGATACATGGGCCAACTGAAAAAAAAAATGTTTTCTGGTGAGTTCAAATGGAGCACAGTAAGGCTAATTTTCTGTATTTCTATGTTCACTATCAGCAGACAGGGCACATCAAAGATACACATGTCAAAAACTGCACGAGGTGTGGGTTTGAGGACTAATCTGTGAACTGACTACCCAAAGCTAATAAGGTGCTGAAAAGGAAGTAATATTAGAAAATATACACACTGAAAATACTTGGCAAAGTCAAGATAAGGCAAAATATCAAGATGCTGAGTTCTAACAACTATTCTAGAGCTTGAGGCATGAAATAGTTTCAGCTTTGCAAGAAGATTCTGAAGATAGTGGGGGAGGAGTTTTGATAAAACAGTACTGTTAATAAAAGAGTAAGCAAAAAAAAAGGAAAGATAAGCTAAATAAGGGAAGATTGACGAAAGTACTTTGCATGTAAATGCATGAGAAATATAATTAGATGAAGGACTATAGTGGAGTGGTTGAATAAGACAAACAGAGTCCTTATTCTATCACAAGATGGTAACAAATCCAGTGCTTGCATAAAATTTAAATCTTATTGGTCGGATGATGTGGAAGAATGCTTGTGGTGGGTTTCTAATTAAAGCCCATTATTCTGGCAAGTCACTTACCCCAGCATTCTTGTAAAGGGTAGGGCCATATGTAAATATTTCCAGACAGATGGCAATAAAAGGTGAGTTTTAATAGCTTATACTTCTTAAACACCAGCACTGAGAGTAGAATTCTGTGAAGCTTTAATACCTTATGTTACAGGGGTTAACAAGGTTGCATGGCGTGGGGACTCTAAATACAATGAAAGTACAGCTAAGGAAAGAAAGAAGGAATGGGAATAGGCTGACAGCGGGCATGAAGTTTTGTAAGGAGCTTATCAAGACAATGATTTATATGATTTGGAACCAGCAGCGACTACTTACCATAAAGTTATCCTAGCAGCCAGATTGATTTTCTTGTGTGTTCTAAAACCTTAAAAAAACACTGTAATGCCAGCTGAAATTGTTTTTTTTATCATCTTACATTACATAGTAGTTTTGGTGGGATCTACACAAGGATGGCTACTAGCCCTGGAATTTTTAGACTAATAAGGCCTGAAGATTAACAAGGCATGTCGGCCCTTTTATAGATAGAGCCTGGAAGGACCACTTTATAACAGATGTTTATATGTGAATTGGATGGAACTCTGGGTAGTAATAAAAAATAAAACAATTACTGAATGAATACCAGTAAATTTTTTTAAGTGAAATGGCTGATTAGACTTCTTAATAAAAATATGATTGCACTGAAAACAGAGTTGTGAAACAGTAAGAAAAAAAAATGAAAGAATGTAATGACAGGCTTTCCAATGCAGTGACTGAAATAAATCATTGCTCTGTATCCCCAAATAACTGGATGAGATGAACAAGCTAGTTACATGCTAATAAATGATGGATGGAAATGTTGGGGGCAAAACAAGATGCTAGTTAAAATATTTGCACTTTATTTTAATAAATAGGTTGGCACTGTAAGGCAGGACTTTATATGTCTAATGCTTTGCTACAGTAACGTATCCCAGAGTACAAGGGTTTTACAGTGTTGTGCTGCTATGAAAAGGAAAATACTAAAAAGCCCTTTACCATCTGGCATTCTGCGAATCTGATGCACTACAGGGGCTTCATCGGCTTCCTAGGACCAAGTCTGCAATGTTCCAGCTTCTGGTGACAGCAGAGAATTTCATGCGGCAACTACCTGAACTTTGGTTCCAGTGAAGATTGGAGTGCCTGTTTTGGATTGGACAGCTATTGCACAGGCATTGGTTAAATTTTGACAGGCCATCTTCTGTGATGGTGGTGCAGCCTTACAAAATTTAAATTTCCAGAAGCTGGCTCAGTTAAGTGCTCTTCAGTGCTAGGCTGGGCTGATGACAAGAATACTAGAGAGAAGGAAAAGAAGATAACAAAGCCATTTTCTGCCTGGGTTCCTACTGATTCAACATGCAACAAGAAGGACTTCATTGGCTTGCAGTGATCAGGTCTGCAGTGTTGCAGCCTCTGAGGACATCAGAGGTTTTCATGTGACAGTTACATGAGCTTTTCTAAAGTGAAGTATTAGAGCATCTGTTTTTGATTGAACCAGTTTCTGCAACAATGTTGGCTGGAATTTGATTGGCTGGCTTTTGAAGGGGTGGAGCATTATAGGCTTTAATTGTCCAGAGACTTGTTCAGCTTGGTATGCTACTTTGTAAGTGCAGCAGCATGCAGTAGTCTTAACCCTGCTGGATAACCTAGTCTACAACTGGTAAGGCAACTTCATTCATGTTGTAAGTTATTTAACGCTTACTGTCTTCTCTTTCTCAGTCTAGTTGTGCTACAGTGAGTGATTTTACTACTGTGTCATTACATACAATGAAATAATTGACTCTTTTAACTTATTGACTTACTTGACTTAATTTTATCTGGTTGTGTTTCTGAAATTAGTACCATAACTTTTAACCTTCCATCTCCAAAATGTGGAACTTTTCCTATCATAATGTGAAATGCATACTAATAGCTTACAAGTAACTTCAACCAGGAAACTCACATGAGGTGAAAATGTTTTACTTTATACTTATAAAACATTATTTTGATGAATTAATATGATTCAGAATGATTTACCATGGATATTAGCTAAAAATTCTAGAAAGAGGTGCACTTGAGATTTATAATTAGTACTGTTATTCTGCTGACTGCAAAGTTATTAACTTTAAATAAAACTGTACTATTGGTTCTTGTTGCCATTGCATTATTATTCACTACTGGCAACATGTAAGATAGCACTTCAATATTGCTAGTTACCGATACTAAGTAGATAGAAACCACATTACTGATTGCACTCTTTGATAATTGGTATTATTCCATTTCATCATGTCCATAATTGCTGTTGTGTTCTGGCATTTAAAGTTACGGTTCTACAGTACTATTTCATTTTTAGTCTGCTTCTCCATTCATTCATTTTTTTTTTTTTTTGTAAGCTGGTTTGTCTGATTTGCACTGTGATCCCATGTGGTTAAGGCATTTGGTGACTTTTTGTTAACATAGGTATGTGGTCTTTTTGTATCAGTGACATTAAGTATGTATCTTGGTGGGTTAGAAGTTCTGGACTGACCTTGGTTTTTGGTATTTTTTGTTTTGACCTGTCCCTCTGGGGTTATAAGTTGGCTGTTGTTATATTATTTGTGCTTATATTGGTAGACTAGCCTACTATCAGTTACATCCTGTTTTGGCTCATTACTATGTGTGAGATTGTCAATCATTATTTATGATCTTTTGCTTGCATTAAGCATATATTAGCTTTCTACAGGTTAAAGCTGTTATTGAAAAGTTAATCTGATGAAGTCCAGATGGTGAACAAAAGCACTTATCATAACTAAAAGTGGATTAATCTAGTTAATTAAATGAGCAGCCACAAATTCTCTCATGTTCTATGATGTATGAGTCTGTATGAAACTTTTGAATATGGTTTATTGGCTAGGCTTGTAAGGGTCTAAAAACTGATTGCTTTGTACTGCTCTGTGGACCCACAACATTCATACTGACAAAGATGTTACTGAATCTGGATTGCAGCTTATTTTAAAAGAAATGAGCATTCACAGTATTCACTTGAGAACCAAATGGGATTTGTTACTTCTGTTTAAAAAAATGAAAAGAAATTGCATTTAAAAGTTATGAGCAAGGTATTTATACAATAGTATTCTGCACAGATGAAGTTCTTTTTGATACTATATGAGGAAGCATTTTTGTGGAAAAAAGGCAAAGAAAAAATGAGAATTGTTGGCTTATATTGATTATCTGCAATTATAAATTATTGACTAAGATTCTACAGTTAAGTTGAAAATATAATACTAAAGCTGTAATAGAAGATGCTCATTGGTCACTTTTCAGGCAAAACATTACAAAACATTCCATGATCAATATGAGAGTTTATATATTTATATTGGTTTTAGTAGGAGAGTAGATGGATATGGTAAGTGTATTCTATTAAGGCAGATGATGAAATATTTCACTATAGATTGTTTCGTATTCTTGATCTCTGGGATTCCGTTCCATAAATTGTGGCCTGGATAAAAAAAAATGCATATGTGTATGTGTGTGTGTGTGTGTGTGTGTGTGTGTGTGTGTGTGTGTGTGTGTGTGTATATAGATATATATATATATATATATATATATATATATATATATATATATATATGTTTGTGTGTGTGTACACACACAAGCACACGCACACACACACACACACACACATATATATATATATATATATATATATATATATATATATATATATATATATATATATATATATATATATATAAAAACTGTATAAGTTGGCTTTTGTTAATGGTTATCTTGAGTCTTCTATTCCAGGGAACATAGAAACTGAGCATGGGTGCACAAGTAAAGCTTCATTGTTTGGTTTGGCTATGAATATAATTCTTAAATAAATTAAGAACAAGAAATATTTATTGTTGAACAATTTAAAAGAAGGACTTCTATTTTCCTGCCTATATGTTCTATACAGGTCCCCTTCAAAACATCTAATTTCATAACACTGAGACCAGAACATCTAAAACCCAAAACATCTAAAAAACATAACATCGAATTTCATAACATCTAACACTGCAAATCACGTAAAAATAACATCCCCTGCAACATGTAATGGCACCAAACAGCCAAACACACTTTTTACTACATTTCTGCAGGGGGGCTTGATACAGTGGGGTTAGGAAATTAACTTTTTCCCACTGTAGTGTGATCTTGGAGTTGGTATATTTAATTTCTGTGGTGTCTGGGCGGTGCAGGGGGGCGTGCCCCCCCTGGAGAAACGTAGTTAAAAGTGTGTTTGGTAGTTTGGTGTGTTACATGTGGAGGGGATGCTATTTTCATGTGATTTGTAGTGTTAGATGTTATAAAATTCAATGTTATGGGTTATAGATGTTTTGGGTTTTAGATGTTCTGGTCTCAATGCTATGAAATTAGATGTTATGGGTTTTAGATGTTTTGAAGTAGATCCATTCTACACAGATAATATAACTTTCTTTGTTAAGGGCAAGATATCATTGTAGTGACTGAAATGACCAAGAAATTGCTCCAAGAATATGGGTTTGAGAATAAATGTCCAATAACTGATCACTTTACAGAGACAGATGCAAATGCAAATATTGCTATTCATAAAAATAGATTTTCTTGTCTCAGTATTAATTTTGGGGAAGTGGCTGTTATTTACAGAGAATGGACTGAGGTGCCAGTTGGAATAAGTAACTATGTTCTGGGCTTTTTTCAAGATAATTTATTGTTGGAAACGTTTGCTGGTTGCATCTTGTTTGTTGAGACTTAGTACCTAATCAGCTGGGATATATTTTCTACCAGAAAATGTTGAGATGGAATTGATGAATGCCTTTATAAGGTGATATGGGACAGTCAAATGAACTTCATCAAATGAGGAGTGTTATATGCCTCCAAGGCAGGAGACTGCTTAGGAAATAGTTCACCCAATGATTTTTAATTAGACTTTATATCTGGCTTTTTTATAGCATATAGTAAAAAGGGAAGTGTCATCTTTTTTTAAGAATGTACAGCTAAATAGTGACAAAGTATTTGTTTGAAACTGGAATCTTGCTTAAGAGAGAGAAAAAATCAAAAGATAAAGTTATCAAGCTACTAGATAAAACAAGTTAAATATGGGATTTACTGAACATATCTATGAGTAAAACAATATTATGATAAACAGATTTTGGATAAATTAGTGGATCAGTGTGTAAGAGACAATCATGAATATGATTAGTGTTGTTTAACAGTGTGCTTTTAAGCAAGATTTCTGCTGGAGGTTTGTTACTATATTCATATTCTAATAAAGGAAAAATACAGTACCAAAGCTTAATGGAAATAAATAGCGTATGCAATCTGCATAGAAATGTAAAGCCAGTGACAATTCTGATGAGTTGCTTACATAATCTTCCTCAAAGTCAGACAAAAAAATCTTTAAATGCAATCAGATTCAGTAGTGGTGGTATTGAAATGGGCTGGCAGATCCTAAAGCTTAGCAGATAAATAGGCAAAAACTGGTCAGCTCGAATCCATCTAATTATCATTACAAAACTACCCTGCTGCCAGTACCTTTCTGAAAGGGACCTAAGGGTTTTGGTGCAGTCTACTTATAACTGAAATTAAAAGCATATAACAGATTTTAATTTAAACGTTTTTCTTCAGCCATTTGGATTATGTACCTTCTGTTCACCTATTTTCAAGTCCCACAAGCATATTTTGCAGAACTAGAAGCAGTTGAGTTAGTCTTGGGGCCGAAATGGCATAGTGGCATGCTGTTGCACAGGAATTTGCATTGATGACAGAACAAAAGAATAGCAGGAGACATTCAAAGGTACTGGCTAATGTTTCACATGGTCATTCTTTGTGGAAGGTATTGTCTTCACTGCCACTTATGATATAGAAGGAGTTGCTGTTCAAAGGGTGTCTGTGTTACAAAATGTAAGCATCCAGAACACTTGTCAGATATAACAAAATTAACTAATTTAACCCTAATGATGCCTCCAGGCATTTCCTTGGTGCCTAACAGTGCCCATTAATAGTATGTTAATAACTGCAAAACCAGACTGCATACAAGCTATTGAAAGATTTCATCACAAAGCTAACATAGTAGACAATATGAATACATCAGTGCTGACCTTTGTTTAATGCAGCTAAAGAGATAACAAATGTTGTTTATGTATCATTTATTTACAGTGCTATAATTTTCATATTTCTCTATCTTAACAACTAAGCAACACAGACAGAACTTATCCTCACATGAAAGCTTATGGCAGGATGAACAAAATGTGTCTGACGGTACGTTTGCAGCTTGAATGGTTTACTATCACTGTATAAGTTGTTCATAAAAAAAGAAAAAAAAGTTATGTTTTCTGTGCTTATTATGATTTACAAAATCTAGTTTAAGACCTACTTTGGATTTCAGAAACATGCTTACAGCAACCACACTGAGGCTACCACAGGTATGCTTTGTATCTTGATGCACCCCTAAAGTAATTACTAGCTATCTAGATGGAATTTCATGCTCCAAGCTACTATTAATTAAAAACAAATAAACAAAAAAAAACTACTCATGGAGACTGTAAGCTCACTGAATGGAGAAAGAGTTTCAAACAACAGCAGCCAGGAATAACGCAAAGAGAAATAGTGACCACGCCACATGTATGCACCTAAGCTTACACAGATAAGCTACATAGCAGCACTAGCAGCATGCAGGAAGCCGCAGTATATAGGCTCGAGCTATAACTTTAAGTGGCGCAGGCAGAGGATTGCACACAAGGATCAGGGTCTGTAAGACTGGGAGTGGGAAGGGGAAGAAGGATATTTTTTTGAGGGGCCGATGTTCTCTTTTTTGAGAAGTAAAATAAGAAGGATTTAAAGACAGGGCAGGTGGTGGAAACAGGCAAGAAGGGAGGAAGCAGGCGCACATAAAAATAAACCAGCAGCAAAGATGAATAGGGGATGCTCTGACACAATGGGCAGTTGACAGGGAAAGTATACACATGCAGACAAAGGGACAGCATTGACAATGAGTAGGAGTGGACAACAAACAGGAGAGTAAGGTGACACAAAATGAAGGGGAGCACCATGATGGAGGATAGGATGGGTACACACTGCTGGAGCTAGATCAATGGAGGGGTCAGTCAAATCTGACCACTCATCTCAATGGGCCATGCCTGATGTGGTGAAGGCAGATCCAAGCAGTGGTGTGACTCTTGAAGCTACATATGGACCCTAACCAGGTGGCCAATGCAGACTTCTTACTGCTTCTCTACCAGTTCTTCTACCACCTCTGCCAACTCCTGTCATGTGACAAACTGAGCCCATGATTTTGCCACTGAAAGGGACAACAGCACTCAACTCCAGTGAGTGACTGTAGAGATCACATGTGATGTCACAAGGCCTTCCACTGCCACACCCAGTGGGGAGACATACCTAGAATCAAGTGGAGTGCTGATGAGAAAATGCTGGGCTTGATGGGGGATAGAGGCCTGTCAAGCTGTTGGAACCACTTCTAATTGGCCAGATCTCTGATCTTTACTACTTAAGTTTATTATTACATGGGTACTGATCAAGAGTGACATGGTAGGTGGTGGTTCTCTAACCCAACAATCTAGAATGCTTTCAGTACTATCTTGTAAGGAAGACAGCTGGGAGGAAGTGAATAATTCCAACAGCTTCCCATGGTAATTTTGTGTGAGAGTATTTTTGTGTGTGTGTGTGTGTGTGTGTGTGTGTGTGTGTGTGTGTGTGTGTGTGTGTGTGTGTGTGTGTGTGTTTGAGCGGTAGTTCCATGGGCAAGGAGCACTAGAATACTTGACATTTACAGACAGAGTGATAAGGAAGGGGCCTGGAGTGTTGGGCCAATGACTTTACTAGGTAGGGTAGGTGATCATTGTGTATTCCTTGTTTCAATATGGATGTGGGAAGTCTATGCCTTGGTCAACAGTGCATATTTCTTATATGCTGAGACCTGGTTACATTTGTTGAGTTGTTTAGTAAATCAGATTTTGTTGTGTTTATCTTTTCCACTTTAACCTGTTGGGTGTCAGTGTTTTGACTTGAGATGACATTCCTCTGGTGGCCATTGGACCTATTTGAGGGTTGTGTAGTTGTTCCAAGGACATCAGCCCCTGTCTCACTGATGCATCATGACATTTGGTTTGTAGTGGTGTGATACAAACCCCATCAGTGCCAGAGCCAGACAAGTCACCAATGATATTTTTCCAAATTTGTATGGAGAGGCACAACAGGAAAGACAAACCAGTTCAGTACTGTATTTAAAACAGTACTTGAAGTAGTAATATGATGACAATGATGTTCACTTAATAAGTGAAACAGGTTTGTTTTATTTCTGTGATTGTCTTCTAGACATGGAGAAGGTGTATGACAAGGTCACAAGAAAGCTGATTTAGGCAGTCCTGCAATGGTATGAAGTAATAAAGAAATTGATATAATTAGTACAGGCTATGTACAAGGACCCATTGACTCAATTACAAACAATGTTTGGACTCATAGATGGGTTCCCATTGGGAGTGGGGATGCATAAAGTTTCATCTCTGAGCCCACTGCTTTTTATACTGGTGATGGACTACATTAGCAAATGGGTTACAACGTTCCTGCATTCAGACTATGTGGCATTGCATGCAAACTCTGAAAAAGAACTTCAGCAAATAATAGGGAAATGGAATGTAAAATAAAAGGCAACAATTGATAAAAGTGAGTACAGAAAAGACAGTTGTACTGACAGCTAATGGGAAAATCAAGAAGAAATGAAGGTGTCCAGCAAAGAGGAGGATGGGCTGTGTGTGAGAAGACTTGTGACAGTCAAGCAAGCATGTTGATAAAGTAGGAGAGTGGTATTGAATCAAGAGAAATGGCAGCTTTCAGCACAACACCCCAATTCCATGTAGAAAATGAGAAAAAAGTGGAATGATGAAGATGATGATAATTGTAGTGGTTGTCTATTTAATATATTTGTTGCTCAAGATGGTGTTAGCTTCATCTCTTTGTTATATTTTTTAATAGAGGCAGCAGAAGAATATTAATATGTTTAGTGGGGAGGCTGGTTAACTCTCAGTCAGTGAAGGTGCCATTGAATGTGAAGGGTTGGGTGTTGTCACGATATGCTCTAGGTTATAATCAATGAAGGCTGCACAAGGAGCTGGAAAAAGTATGAGGTCCTAGCAAATAATGAAATACCCTAATACAATAAATCAACGAGTATGTATTTGTGAGAGTATATCTGATAGGATGGGGTAAAACGATCTATGATGACTTTCTCACAAGTGAAGGATTAGTTGTACTGTGGTATTGATTTCATCTCAGTTATAGATAATGAAGGCTGCATTTGCAGATCTCAGTAAACACTAAAATACTCTTATATGGTAAATTAATGAGTGTATATTTGTGGGAGGATACTGGATATGATGTTGGCAGCTTGTCCCGCATGACTTGGTGATGGTGGTGCTAGTTACACTACTGACGGTACAAAACATGAAATGACCCCTGACTGCACATATACAGATTAGCCAGTTCAGGTAATTATCTGACAGGTTTGTGGATGAAGAGACTAAGTGAGAGTTGGCTGTATTCCACATTAGCAGAAGAATTCCACTACCTGTTTTATGGGTCAGGTGGCATGCTTTGGCAAATGCTTTATTTGTTGATAGTGTCTTCTAATATAGCATGATTCATTTATGGTTATGATGCCAGGTTTTGAGAGATTTTCCAAATATCTAATTAGTTAAATTTGATTTTGAAGCTACCACCTCTGAATTATACTATTTTAGACTTCTTTTTGTTTGGATGTCAAAGCCACGGTGGTACAGCTGTACCATTGTTGCCTCACAGCAACAGATTCTCCTGTTCGATTCTCAGTTGGAGTGCTTTCTGTGCGCAGTCTGCATGTCCTCCCTGTGGTCAAGTGGTCTCCGAAAGACAAGCATGAATGGGTGCGCCTTCGCTGAAGGTTGGGCATCGGGCTGGCAACTCAGCACCATAAAAAACTACTGCCAATCATTAGCGGACCCGAGTTCCACTGTGGCTACCCCTAACTGGGAAAAGCCAAAAAGATCAACAAGACTTCTTTTTGTTTGGATTGGGTATAGGTTATGTACAGGATTTACATGGAGCTACAGATCTAATAAAGGTGAAACAATTTAAACATGGTTATCATTTGTAATCGGACGCTTTGATTGTGTTTTTTTGTGTATTTGCACCTTTTTGGGTAGGGTATATTTGTTGCTGTTAAATAATGCTATAAAGGAGTATAGTATGTGAAAGTTTGGTTAGTAGCCTGATTTTGGTGTGGAGTGAGGTAGGATGTAATTTAGTAGCTGTAGATTTTTTTTTTTTTATTTTTGACTGATACTGATACTGAGAAGTTATGATATGGAGATGAGAATCAATATTATAGAGATCATAATGCCAGTATTAGGACAACTCTTCTTAATGTATAGCTATGGTTTAGAACTGTTGATCATGTAGCTGTCAGAAAGTAATATAGCAGAGCATTATTTTAAGTGGTGCAATTTAAAATGTAGTAGGGCATAGTTGTCTATTTATTATTGTTTATTTGTTGTCATTTGTTTACCTGGAAAGCCTGACTGGGCCCACATTGGAGGCCCGGTGAGAAAAGCTCCAGGTTACATCAAAAAAGCATTCTACAAATATTATAAATTATAAAATTATTGCAAAAGACATTTTAAATTACAAACTCATATATGCATAGATGTAATACAATTACAAATGTCATACAAGAGCAAAAACATTTTCTGTATGAATAGTGAGTCGAAAATAAAATAAATGGATAGGAAATATTAAGAAGGATGTGTCTCTGTCCATTCATAAAAATTCTGGATTTGCAGTAGACTAAAAGTAGGTATTAGAAATGTGTTAAAATTTCACTGATATTATTACACAGATACAGGAAAGATCAAAAATTTGCTCTGCTTCGAGAAAAGTTAGATTATATGCAAAATAGTTATTAGAAAAATGTCAGATAAGAATGACAAAGTAGAGGTGAAGAGAAAGGGTTATGTGTGGTAGGGAAAGGGGAATTTTACAGTAAGAAGGGTTAAGATTGGGCTACAGAAAAAAAACAGAGCCAGGAGTTAAAAAGGAAATCTTTAGGGGTATATTTAAAACATTAGAGTTAAGAGTTTGTTCTGATGGCTAATGGTAGTGAGTTCCAGGTTTTGACTATGGAATAGGAGCAGACACTTTGACTTGCACTTTTATTAGGTTTATGACTAAATACTATTTTTTAATTTTTGACTAGAGGGATTTGTTTGGTGTGAAAACTATGGAGAAGGGATTTCAGGGCAGGACAGGCTTATGTACAAATTTATGTGTTGTAAGTAGTTGTGCATAGGTTACATGATTAGGAAGTTCAAGCCACTTTATTATTTTAAGTAGTAAGCAATGATATGGGAGGCATTTGTTGCAAAGTTTGTTACAGTATATTTTGATTTTTGTCTTTAGGGAAATTTGTAAATTGATGAGAACTGGGGCTTCATAAAGCAGAGAGGATGGGAGAAGACCATCAGCAAGGATAGCTCTAGTAGCTGTTATTAGGAGGAGTTTTTGCCTATAAATCACTCTCACTTTTTGGTATTTTATTTTGATATTATTGTAAATGCGAAGATTGAATCTGAGTTTCTCATCTTTTTTCATGCCTAGCAATTTTGTATGGGAGACAACTTTGATTACAGTGTTCATAGGTTCATAGGTTCATAGGTTCATACTAGGCTATCTGCCCTAGGGCATTTATAAGCCTAGCCAGAGTTGTGTGGCTTTCACCACCCCTTAGGTTGAAGAATACTATACCCATTAGTTTGCCGTGCCTCTGTCCAGCAGTGATACAGAGATGATCCCCGGGGTAAACCTACGATCTCCCATCCACTGGTCAAGATTCCTCTTGAACAGAGCCAGCAAGGTGCTCTGTCTCACATGGACCGGGATTCTGTTCCACAGCATAGGGAGTCTCTGGGTGATGAATCTGTCCCTCCAGCACGTCCTATTTATATCCGTGTTGAGGTTTAAGTCTCTTGCTCTTATGGCTCTGGTGGATTTGGATTTTTTGAGGTGGAGCATGTCCATTAATTCCGGGTTGGACATGGCCTTGTATGTCAGGCACAGGTAACCTCTGAGCAGACTGAATAGAGCTGGAGTTTCTTCAGTCAGGCAGCATATGGCATATTTTTGAGCCTTTATCCTTTTGGTGAGGAACTTTTGGGGTCTTTCCAATTGCTGCAGGTGTCGGGTAAGATACATTCCGAATGGGGCATTGTACTCAATCATTGGTCTGATAAGTGAAGAGTACAGGGGAACAATGACCTCCCTTGATCTAGATGTGAATCCCTTCATAATCAGGTGGGCAATGTAGAAGGTCCTCCTAACCACTTTGGCAATGTGAGTGTCAAAAGAAAGGTTACTGTCAACTTGGGTCTCCAGGTCCCTGATAACCTCTTCTGTGCTTAATGGATTGCCACCTATGTGGTAACTTGGGGTTACCTTGTTTTTACCAAAGGGTATGACTATACATTTTTTGGCGTTTAGCTTAAGGCCATGGTTATTAAGGGAAAAGAGGCAAGGGACTCCAAGGAGATTGAAACTGGTATAGGTATAATAAGAACCAAATAGGAAGCTATACTGTTTTTTAAAAAAAATGAAGATTTTAAAAGGTTTCCATTTTTAGGTGTTTGGTATAAATATTTTATATTATTCAGACACTTAAAGTCATGTATGTTTTATTCTACTGATTTGTCGGTAGCCTGTCCACACTGTGATATGCAGCATTTATGAAGTTTCACACCCAGATGTCTGCCTTCATATAACAGGTCATTAGGATTTTTACTTAAGTGATTAGATCACATTCTAATACTTAACACCAGGGCATGTGGTGCGAAAAACTGCCAAATAGTATTTTCTCCAATCAGAAAATATCTTTGGCTTCTTCTTAAACAAGGAAAATACTTTTAAACCATGCATTTTTCCTAAACTGACATTGGTGAGTAAAAACTGACTATTAACCTCAGTTGTTTTAGTGTAAGAAAAATGTGACTTGTGTCCATAAACTTGAATGGTCATACCAATGCACATGTGTAAAGATGCTCTGTTAAAGTCTGTGGACAGAGCATAGTCTTCCCTAAGATAACATCACAACGGGAAAAATGTAATTTATTTGGGCCGTGGCTTACTAAAATGTTTATGAAGTGTTTTATTAAAAATGTCTCAGAAATATAAGGAAGGATAAGCAGGAAAATGCATCACAACACTTGACTGATCAAATGTTGCAATGTATAATGAAAAGACAACAAATTACTTTAACATTTACCTACTGGGTAAAACTGTGCATAATTTCTTATTTGCTGCTTTCCTCACTTTGCTTACAGCAGAGGATTTTATAACTTTCTGTATAGTATATATTGTGGAGGTGTCACTGATTAATGTACTGTTTTGCCTTTATTGTAGGTACATTGTGCATTTCTCAACCTTCCCCCCCAAAACAAAGAGGATTTTGCAAGGCTATGGAACGTACCATCATGGAACTTATAAAGAATGACATCGGTAATCTCCAAACTCTGGGCCCCACCCAGTTCAGGTTTATAAAAGGCAGATCATGTCTCCTAAACCTGATAGACTTCTTTGAAGCGGTCACCAAAGGCGTAGATGAGGGTTAGGTGGTTCACACAGCCTACCAAGATCTCGCCAATGCTTTCGACACAATCCCCCACTCTGGAGTTATAGATAAACTCAATAAACTAGGTATAAATCCCTATGTCACAAGATGGGTTGCCAACTGGCTCACTGACAGAGCCCACACTGTGAAAGTAGCAGACTCCAAATCCGACTTCAGACCAGTGACAAGTGAAGTACCACAGGGTTCAGTCCTGGGTCTTTTCCTGTTTGGTATCTACTTTTCTGAAGTACAGGCTAACACAGAAGGTCTTTGGCTAATGAAGTTCGCAGATGACTGCAAACTAGGAGCCATAATCGAAATTTCTAATGATGTGGACATTCTACAAACGGGCCTCACTGAGACAGATGCCTGGTGTCAAAGCCATGGCCTTAAGCTCAATGCCAAAAAGTGCATTGTCATCCTTTTTGGTAAAAACTCTGTACCCATGAACTACCACATAGGTGGTAGTCTACTTAACACCAAAAGTGGGATAAGAGACCTTGGGACACAGGTGGACAGTAGTCTTTTCTTTGATAATCACATCACCACAATAGTCAGGAAATCCTTCTATGTGGCACACCTCATCACAAAAGGTTTTTCATCCAGGAAAAAAGAGGTCATTGTCCCCCTCTACTCGTCACTCATTAGACCCATTATAGAATACAGCACCCCTTTTGGTATGTACCTCACAAGAGATCTACAACAAATGGAAAGGCCACAGAAATACCTCACAAAGAGGATTACTGGCCTCAAACAGATGCCCTACGCAGACCATCTAAAAAAACTCCAACTTTACTCTGTCGCATATCGCCTACTCAGAGGTGATCTCTGCCTAACATACAAAGCTATGTCAATCCCAGAGCTGTTGGACATACTCCACTTAAAGAAATCCCAATCCCTCCGAGCTACATGCTCTAGGGACCTAAACCTTGTCACCACAATAAACAGAACATGCTGGATGGATAGATTCCTGTCCCAGAGACTTCCCAAACTCTGAAACAAACTACCTATCTATATCAAACAAAGCTTCTCATTAGCACTCTTCAAGAAAAATATTGATGATTGGATGGGAAATAGGAAATTCACCCCGGGGATCATTTCTGTGGCTCTGCTCAACATGGGCACAGGAAAATAATTTTCTTGGGTGGTGAAAGCCAGCGTACCTTTTTGGCTAGGCTAAAATAGGCCCTAGGGCCAACAGCCTAGTACCTACCTATGAACCTATAAGACAAAATACTGAATAGCTATTTGTATTATGTAGTATTTCAAGATTTGCCAAAATGATTAAGGAAATCAAATTTACTGTTTTGCATCAAGTAATCAGGCTTTCTACCAATAAGGAAAGTTTAGGTTTGCTAGAAGAAATCTCTCAGAATCTAAGGTCCAGACAATACTGAAGATGGAAAGTAGAAGTAGTCAGTGTTTACTCTTTGTTGTCAGTGTGTACTCTGCTGCTTCACAACTTGAATTTCACATTTTTTTTCAGAGTGGGGATACTCTATAGTAGTTCCACGGTAGTGATAGAGGCATTGCAAAAGGATGCTAAGGCCACCTAGGATATTTGGATACTTGGACGGTGCAGTGGTAGTGTTGTTGCCTCACAGCAAGAAAATTTCCAGTTTGATTCTCAGCTGGGGTGCCTTCTGTGTGGAATCTGCATGTCCTTCCTCCATTCGTGTGGGTTTCCTCCTGGTGCTCCAGTTTCCTCTCACATTACAAAGACATGCATCTGCAGCATTTCTCCCCAGGCTGCTGCTGAGAATTTGCTTTGTTCCAAGTCAGACTTTCCTGGTAAGCAAATGTTAAATAAATGAATTTGCCTTTAGACTATCTACCTCTGCTGATATATGGAAACACTACAGTGAGGCTGGAATAGTTTGCTAGGGTCTTGTGTCTTGCTGTTAACTGCATTGGTGTAGAGATCTTCATTTATATAAATGATTGTGCATCTGTGCCCAATGATTTTTCTGAACAAAGAACAGGGGTGGGGCGTGCTTTACTTTCATACTCACCCCAAATGTCACCCATCCCAGACGTCCTACTTTTACCTGACACACACATCATATCTGTTGCCATTAAATGAATAGTCTTCATACATTTATTAAACCATTTTATTCTCAAAAACAATGCACTCCAAACCCATTACAATTAATGGAACATTTTGTATAACTTTACAAAAATAGCTTATTCCTAAAAAGTGGAATCCTTGTCCATTACCATTAAAGCAACATTCCTTGTAACTTTACTAAAAGGTGACAATATGCAATGCAGGTATGGAGGTATTAAGTCAAAAAGTGTTCAGCCAATGCTATATTATCAAAAACACTTTTTATTGCAAATCAACATAAACCATTAAGTGCTTTTGTCCATCAAGCTCATGACTTCATCAGAATAACAAGTGCTTCACTCAACCTCATCTTTTACAAAACAATCAGTTCAATAAGGTAATTAAAACATTATAATTTCTAATTGTTGAAATCAAGCTTTAAAAAATCTTTAAGTCTATAATCACACCTTTTATACATTTTCTTATACAAACTCATCACTTATATGAATAAAGTTTTTAAAAATTAATATTTTATAGCTATTAAAATCCTTAACAAACTGTCCTTATAATTTAGCTGTGTGTGGTGTTTGAGAACAAGCTACATACATATGTAATCATTCAAACCAGGATAGTTGAAGGCATTCACCTTAAATTGCCAAAGCAATTCCCTATATCCCAGCCAATTCTCCCAATCTCCATCCCTTGGGTTTACTTCAGCTTGTTCTATAATAGCTAAGTTGAAATCATTGTGTGACTGTTCCTTTAGCGTGTGCTTGTAGAGGGCATTGTTTACATTTTTAATATTAATACTGTAGGTGTGCTCGTATATTCTTTTCTAAACATCCTCTCTGTCTTACCAACATAAAAACAGTCAATTTCATGCACATAGCCCAATAAACCAGTCCACTGCTTCTATAGTTAACTTTTTTAAAATTAATATGAGTTTTCATTGAGTTTCTCAATGTAACTGACTTCCCTTCATAAATATATTTGCATTGGTTACATGACCCACATTTTAATGTTTTATTACCTTTTTTTCTGTACCCATTTTTGACATTGGTCTATTTTTTCAAAAATGCACTTCAAGTTTATGACCTGTTTTAAATACAACATTTGTCTCTAATCCTACTACCTTTGAAATACTAGAGTTCATAATAGGGGTTTGTATTTTTTACCCCTTTAGTTAGCCACTTCAAGACCCATGTTATTTACTAAATCTGCATGGTACCCCTTACCTATGAACATCATTTGTAATTTTTCTAACTCCTGCAGAACATCATCCTTCCTAGATGTCATCCTGGCAATTCTTATATATTGGCCTTTAATTTAACTTTTTTATGTGCAAAAGGATGTGCACTTCTATACGGGAGGGAGAAGTTACTAAAAGTGGGTTACCTATAAATTTTTGATGTGAAACCCTGACCAGTATTTTTAATAGTAGTGTCCAACTAATCTACCAATTTCTTTTTATGCACAGATATAAATTTTAAAAAGGGAGTTATAAACAACATCACTCTTGAAGCGTATAACTAAAGAGGTAAAAAATGTAAATGTCTATAAGAAACCAATTTGGAGAGGGATACTACGGTCACTATAGCTGACACCAGTAATAAAAGACTGGATAGGACAATGGTACTAGAATTCAACAATGCTTCAAGGAAGTTAAAGGATATTATTAATACTAAAAATTGAAGCATTTTGAGGTTTAACTTTGGTATTTCAAGGGTAGTGGTATTAGAGCCGATTTTTTTATTTAAAACAGGTCATAACTTGAAGAACCTTTTGAAAAAAATAGATCAAGGTCGAAAATGTGTACAGAAAAAACTAATAAAGCACTCAAATGTGGATCTTGTAACCAATGCAAATATATTTATGAAGAGGAATCAGTTACATTGGGAAACTCTATGAAAACACGGGTTCATTTTAAAAAAACAGTAACTGTGGAAGCAGTGGAGTGGTTTATTTGACTCTGTGCATGAAATGTGACTGTTTTTAGGTTGGTAAGACAAAGAGAATGTTTTTGAAAAACAACATGCAAGCACACCTACAGCATTCAGAGTCCATTGATACCTTCCCAGTCCTCTCTCCCTCTTTCCTTTCTCTTATTTTTCCCTTTTCCCAGGCACATTTACAGACTAGAGACACTTTCTAGACTCTATTCTTTTTCATTCTATCACTAGAACTAGCCTAGCTGATTGTTTTTCATTAACTGATTCAGTATCTGTTTCTACCCGGTTAAGCCCAGAGGGCTCACTCCGCTCCCCTCCCTACCCCAGGGGTCCTACCTTTATACTTCCGAAACCACACCTCTTCCTCCTCCTGTCACTCTCCAACCACACCCATTCCTCTTACCAGTACCTTCTAACCACACCTCTTCCCCTCACCTGTACTATCTAATACTACCTCGTTATTATACAATTTCCTCTTTACAATCACTCTTCCCTCTATCTCTTCTCCCTACAAACTCTCCTATTACCTAACTCCACAAATATTACCCTCTCACTACTCTCTTCCCAGAACACCATACTCTACTCACTCTCTCATTTCCACGTCATAAACTTCTTTCTTCTACATACAAACAACCTATATCTATCCATATAATGAATACTCAATCCACCCTATCCTTTATCACATTCTTATTCACACTCTTACTATTACCTCCTTTAATCTTTACTCATGTTTTCACCTCTTTTGAAAATCCACTAGACCCAAACCAAAACTATCACAAAAAAGAAACCAGCTCTCCAAACTCACCTTTACTTTTTATTCATGCTAACATAACATCCTCAGCTAATTACATACTTCCTAAATATCATAGAACTCTACACACAAAGTACAACAATCTAATCCCCAAAAAATGTCTGTCTGTATACAGCAGATTCAAAAACCCATACAATCTAAGCCTTCTACTCTGTTTAAAGGATGGTGACATTCACCCTAACCCAGGTCCCCCAACAACTCTCATCTCTCTCCTCAACTTCAAAGAATCACCTACCCAAGCCATTTCTAGACCATCTAACTCCCTATTAATTGCTCATCTTAACATACACAGTATAAACAATAAAGTAATTCAACTCCAAGCTCTAACAGAAATCTATTCCTTTGATATTCTCTGCTTAACAGAAACCTGGCTAAAACCTTCAACCAAAGATAATGAAATCATCCCACTTGGATATAATATCCTGAGACTAGACTGAACATCCAAGAAAGGTGGAGGTGTCGCTATCCTATATAAACCTAGCTTACAATTAACCACTCATAACAGCAAACCACCTATAGACTCCAATGCAGAAATTCTGATCACCAAACTTCTTCTTAACAATTCCAAATCCATCTATGTCATCTGTATATATCTACCTCCTGGTAATAACATAGCAACCATGGAAAATATACTTTGCTGGTTTTCCCAAAACCTGCCTCAAGAAACCATAATCCTAGGTGACATAAATATTGACTGGACCTGCTTATGCAGTAACCTCCCCTCAAGCCATATTAACCTTTATGGGTATTCCCAAACGGTTACCTCCCCTACCAGAATAAATAAATCTAACAAAAAATCAAGCTTACTAGACTGGATCATCATTAATCATCATCCTCACATCTATGACTCTGGAACTCTCCCTGATGATTTAAGTGACCACTCTCTTACCTATATCATCAGACATAAAATCAACTTTCCCTCCCCAGCATCCATTAAAAACATCAAGTCTAAAAAGTACTTTAATCCTGAACTCTTCCATATGGAACTAAGAGCATGCAACTGGTCCCCCCTACAATACCTACATTTAGATGATGCCGTTAGTTACTTTAACTCTAACTTCCTTGCTATCCTCAACCACCATGCCCTAACCAGACTAGTTAGAACCAAAACCAAACATGCTCCCTGGCTTTCCAAGGAAACCAAACATAAAATCAATGTTAGAAACAAACATTGGGCAAAATGGAGGAAAACAAAAAATCCTATAGACCAACAAACGTTTAGACAACTACGAAATGAAACTAAGAAAGCTATCATATCTGACAAAAAAAACTACTACCTCCAACCCCAACAAGCCAGTCAAAACAAGCCACAGAAATTTTGGTCTAGTATCAACCAACTACTACACCCAGGGCAATCCACTACTCCAAACCCTCAAAACACTGAACACAAAACACCAATAAATATAGCAAATTCTTTTAACACCTTTTTACTGATGCTATACAAACATTAGCTAGTCAACTTATCACCTAACAACTTCTCTCTACCTTCGAAAGAATCAACCGCACCCCCTACTTTTCGTTTTCAACCCATTCCAACATCATATATTCTAACACTGCTACAGAAACTGAAACCATGCTCCCCCCCCCAGCAGACCAACTACCTGCTGAATTCCTACAACAATCTGCCAAAGCTATTGCCTATCCCATTTCTATCCTCATCAACAGAACTATTACTGAAAGTTATATCCCCAGTTTATGGAAAATTTCCTATATTATCCCCCTTCACAAAGGAGGACAATCCACTGAACTCTCCAATTACTGCCCCATTGCCCTCCTCTCACCTCTAGCAAAGATCATGGAAAAATGTATCCACAAACAATTGCTTGACCATCTAATACAAAATAACCTACTAGCCAACTGTCAACATGGTTTTAGACCTTCACATAGCACTACTACTGCCCTTCTTTCCTTCACAGACTGTATCAACAACAACCGTAACCTTAACAAACTCTCTTCAGCCCTATTCATTGACCTGTCTAAAGCTTTTGACATGGTAAATCACCAAATTCTCATCACTATACTGAAATCCTTGTCACTAGATACATTCTCCATAAAATGGTTCCAGTCTTACCTGGATAAAAGACAACAGGCCGTACAATGGCACAAGTTTCTCTCTACTCACCTGCCTGTCAACCTTGGAGTCCCACAAGGGTCCATCTTTGGACCTCTACTTTTTTCTATATTCATCAATGACCTCCACCTTGCCATCCCTCAAGCTACATGCATACAATATGCGGATGACTCTACACTGATATGCTCAGCCCCCTCCTCCTCTGAACTTCTCTATCTTACTCAACAAGTATTTAACACAGTTGAGAAATGGTTCACACATAGATGCCTTCTCCTAAATCCCAAAAAGACTAAACTCCTTCTTTTCTCTCCTACTAAGAAATCCCCCCTATTAGATTTCTCAGTTAACTCTACCAATAAAACCATTATATCCCCTGAACCAACCACCAAACTATTAGGAGTCACCATTGACAATAATCTGAACTTTGATATCCATATTAACAATACCATAAAAACTGTCAACAAAAAGCTAGGCTCTCTCTATAGGATAAAATCCTTTCTCCTACCTTCAGCTCGAACCACAATAGCACACACTCATCTTATCTCTTCTCTTCTCTATGCTTCACCTATTTTTACTAACCTATCAAAAAATAATCTTAACAAATTGGAAATGTCCTACAATAATATTGCCAGATTTGCAACAGGCAACCCATTTAGAACCCATCACTGCCTCAATTTAAAGCAGCTAGGATGGCTTGAACTACAAAATCTAATTAAATTTCATCAGCTAACTATAGCCCACAACACTCTTTACAAACCATCCCAAACACCTATTCTTTCCACACTAATCACTCCCTATAAAAACCTGGAATCCTTAAGGTCTTCTCAGAAACTTCTAGTACATACAACTAAAACAAACAATAAAGCTGGTGACTCCCTTTTTTCTAATATAGTTGGAAAAGCCTGGAACCTCCTTCCAAATGAACTCTCCACACTTCCTTCACTACCCTGTTTTAAAAACAAATTGAAAGTACTCCTCAAAACTCATTGGTTATGCCCATGCTCTAAACCTGACTAGTCTAACTGTCCTTATATACTCTGATCTTCCAAACCCATTAACACATTAAAAGCAACTCCTTCCTTATTAAACAATGTTACTAATTATCTCTTGAAAACCTTGATTGTATTTGCGTTCCTTTATTATGCCTCTATTTCTGCATTGTAAACTATAGATTGTACTTGCATCCTTTATTATCCCTGTATTCTGCACTGTACATTTTATGGTGATAATCTGTTATACATACTGTAAATGGCTTTTTTTATCTATCTCATGTTAATTGCATTGTTAATTTCATTGTCCTAGCTTTGAGCTTAACTCCTCGGGCCTCTACTGAAAATGGACATGTATCCAGTTGGACTAGCCCGGTCAACAAATGTAAAATAAATAAAAATAAAAATAAATAAATGTAAACAACACTCTCTAAAAGCAAACACTACAAGAACGGTCACGCAGTAATTTCAAATTGGCTATTATAGAACAAGTTGAAGTAAATCCCAGGGGTGGAGATTGGGAGAATAGGTTGGAATTTGTATAAGAAAATGTATAAAAGAGATGGGTATGGCTTTAAATAGGTTCATAGATTTATAGAACAGTACTAGGCTAACTGCCCTTGTGAGCCATTTTAAGCCTAGCCAATCATCACTTGTGAGACTCAAATCATGTACCTTGTGGTTGTAAGGCAAACACCTTAATCATTAAACCACCCTTCCAAATCTCATAAAGATTTTTAAAGGTTGATTGAAAAAATTAGAAATGTTAATGTTTTAATTACCTAATTGAACTGATTGTTTTATGAAATATGAGGTTGAGTGAAGCACTTGTTATTCTGATGAAGTCCTGAGTTTGATAAATGAAAGCACTTAATGCTTCACATTTATTTGTAATAAAAAGTATTTGTATTGCAAAGCATTGGCTGAATACTTTTTGACTGAACACCTTCGCACCTGCATTGCATATTGTCACCTTTTGGTGGTTATTTTGTTTATTTTATGTTGCCCCAACAGCCTTTTTTTACTGTTTTTTTAAGTCTTAAAAGCAATTTAATGACATCTCAGCAGCAACAGTTTTCCACAGAACAGTTCACATATCTCAGTCACTGTCAACTATACAAAGTATGGGGTATTGTACTAAGTATAAACTTACAGCAGTTACCATAGCCCACAATTCAGTTATTACAAGTATAGGGCTTTTTCAGTATAGTGCTTTTTTCCCCATACATATTAGTTTACACTACTTCACTATTTGTTTATTTATTTTATTTTGCTTTTGGTTACCAGGTTTGTCCAAATGGGTTTAGTAAAAAAAAAACCTTTTCAGTAGAGAACTGGGTAGTAAAGTTCCAACATATTACATGCATTTTTAAACAGACATTCGGTAATGTAAATGAACAGACATATTTGGTAATTAGATTACATTCATATGAAAGAAGTAGCAACTAGTACAGTATAAAACATTATTTTGAATTAGTAGATGTTGAACATAGAGCATTTGATTAAGTGTATTAGTTGGTTTGCCATATGGATACTAGATTATGTAATTACTTTTTAGAAATAAAAAGAAATTAAGTTGAGGGCTTAGTAGGACAGAAAATGTTTATATTGTAGTTTAAAGGTCAGGTACAGAGACAATGATGTATATCTGGCTATCATAAGGTTTATTTTAGAAGTATAGAGGTGGGGGTGAACAGCATCACAAAACAATGTATATGGCTGGGAGTTGCTAATAAAACTATTCAGATATTGGTGAACATTGGTTGTTGGGTATACAATTATGAATGAAGACAGATGGTTCGACAATATGGCAAGCTGAAAATAATAGTGGCATTAATCCTGGAGATGTACTAATTTTGTTTTTAGCCTAGAAGCATAAAATTATATTCCTCCATATGACCAAGTTACCCTAGATCTGATACAGTTTGGTGGATAGTATATCTCAATAAATAAGTGTGACTCAACACCAGACAATATCACTAGTCAGTACAAAGTCTGCATAGGTTTACCCAGGTCATACATTCTATCTGAAACTAATGAAACATTGATTATAAATACTCAGAAAACAGCTAAAGCTGAAGACATAAACAATAAACCAGGCCCTAAGTAGTTAAGCAACAAGTGTATTTGCAACTTCCTCACCCTGCATCCATATACTTCATCTGCTACCCCCTCTGTCCATATCCCAATTTAGCATAAATTCCAAATCTACCATATCAGTGTTGAAAGTCTGCATATCAAATAGAAATGGATTCCCTTTAAAAACTGGCTGATATCATAAAATCCAGACACAAAAGGATGACTGGATTATTTCATATTATGTTAAACAAGATTACAGCATGTCTTGATAATAAAATTTGCCAAAGTGGTTGTGGTGTTCTATTATTGGACAAAAGTACTTTTGCATAAGCCTTTTTTACCCTATGTTACCTCTCCACCTTTGAGTATCCGCTACCATCAGTTCCTGTCCTCATTCACTGGTTCTGTTGGACCTGCTTTAGCCATTCTTAAGCACAATAATACTCACATCTGAGGACTATGAGGAGACTGAGGATACTAGTACAGCATCATACTGTAGCCAAGGAGTGTGCCTTATCTCCAACCACCACACAGCAGTATTGTGAGCTACACAATTCCTGCCTTTCAAAGATGCATGCACATTTTTGTGCATATGCAATTGCCTAACCAAACAGTATAACACTGGCAGTTCAGTGCTGGCCTGGCTGTTAATACTGCTATTGTAGTGAGCCTTGGCAGCCTCTCGCGCCCAGGATGGGTGAAGTTATGCCAACCACTTACAAACACTCCCTCCCTATTCTGCATGGTCGCTTCGGTAACTTTGACACTAGTTGAACACAGATCATCTGAGGAGCATTCAGGGCTTTGTCTGTCCACACCACAGGGCTAGGTTGACTTTTGCATAAACCTCAATGCCAAATAGAGAATCCTTGTCTAGAGGATGCCCCTTACTGTCTTATCTGTGAAATTATGCTAGATAGATTTTCCAAACTGCAAGTTGCAGTTGCTTAAATTTGTCCCTCCATCTTCATTTAATTTACAGTCGGTCTCCTTCAGTCATTCTATACTTCAAGCACAAAGAAAACAACTTAATTCTGTTTGGCACCTTCAATCTCAATTGGCCTAGATCTCATAACATGCACTACAGAGCTATAAATATTTAGCCTTAACACAGTTTATTACATAGACAGCTAGGCTAAGTAGCCTTTTTATATGAAATTCAGTCAATACTAACATTTTTTCATAAATGTGGAGCCACCTTAATTCATTCTAATTCTGTTAGTCATTGTTGCTCAGTCTCCACCAGGTTAACTTTCAAACAGCAAAAAGCAATACTATGATACGTAATGGGGGCTGTCTCTTTGAATATGTAATACATTCTACTTTAACAACTTGTAGTTACAGATTGAAGCCCACTTCTAACTCAACAAGATTTTAATGCAGCCCTACACATCATTCTAGAAACCATGTGTGAGATACTATGCAAACATTTCCCATAGAGTATGTATGAAACAGAATCAATGTCCCTGGCACTCTTCTTTCCTTAGCTATCAACTTAAAAAGAGAGATAATTTGTAGTTTTACTAGAAATGTCCCTGTCACAAAAAAGATATTGCCAGCCCAGCTAGCTGGAATTTTGTAAATAATTATATGTCATTTGTGAATATTAATATGCTTTATATAGAAGTGTAACAAAAGGAGATACTGCCACCCCAGCTATCTTGAATCTTGTAAATAATCATATGTCATTTGTAAATATCAACATGATTTATATGCTTATGTTACAAATGTATTAGAACTGTATGTCATATAAGATATTTTGTACAGACGTGTGCTGAAGAGATATTTTGTAAAGTACTGAGCTAAAATGTAACCACAGCATGCCCTATTGGAATAGAACAAAAATGTATATACACTATTGTAACTGTTTAAATGTATATGTTTTAGCAGAGGAAACTGGAGCACATGAGATTAACTTGCAAAATTTAAGAAAAATAGTTGAAATTAAATTACTTTATGGCTGGGCCATAAAAAAATATGTTCCCCATGATTTAATAAAATCTGTATTGGCACAGTGTAGTAGAACCTACACGGAATGTTTCCATGGCAGTGTGCATATTTCCCACTCGGCAGCGCACCATGCATATTGATATGGCGCATTGCCGAGGGAGAGCCATGGAACACTGTTATTAAATCAGTGTAGGGAGTGTAGTGCTAACTGTGTCCACAGATGAGTAAGACATCCCTGCACTTTCCAATTGTATTAGTTCAATGTGATTTTATTGTGTGTGTTTTTATTTTTTCCTTTTTTTCTATATTTAAAAAACATGTTTGTGTGGCATGGCACAGAGCACAGCAATGGTAAGTAGTGCCAAGATACCTGCCAGACATCTAAAAATAGAAACCAGATGCATTTAATTATTTATTTAAATGTCATGTTCAAACATAGCTGAGCAGGTTTGTTCAACATGTTGCTGTGCTCAGCACTGCTGATAGGTAGCTCAGAGGTATATGTAAAGGTATAGTGGAGTTCCACATATCCACTTAGCTAAATGGATAGTAGGTGCAGGCTCTGAATACATGGAAGGGAAAATAAGTATTTATTTTTTGAAATACAAATTATTCCAATTTTTTTTTAATTCTGACCTGCTGCACTCTGCTAAGCTCTGCTAAGACCTGCTAAGCACCACATAAACACAATAACAGCTGAAATAGTTAGGCATTGCTCAGCTCTGCTTGGCTGGGTTTCACACTGCTAAACACTGCTAAGCATAGGGTTCTGTGAGTTTTCATGATGCTTCGCTGAGCTGTGCTGGTTTGCACAGTGCTAAGCGATGCAGAGCAGTTTTAAATGTTGCCCAATAGCGTGTAAGGGTGGGAAAATAAGCTATATTAAGGCTAATAGGTTGGAATACAGCATAATCCATTGGAGTTCTGACTCTAAAGGATACGATGGCATGCGTTCATGAGGGTACATGCTTCCAGGCACAATGTTGGGGCATTTTGGAGTCTACGGTCATGATTGGACTCCTAGTAAAAACATGAAAACTGGCTTCTGCAGGGAGGTTTCCAAGGCTCAGAGTTCAAGGCGGAGGCCTGGGAGCAGCTGGAAAGGAACTCACCAGTGTTACTGGTATATCCCACACAGGTGAGCAGTATTGTCACCACCATGATGACCTGAAGCAAAGAAGGGGGATCTCTTGGGCACCTGGGTCGAAGAAGTGAGGCAGGGAATGCCCCACAAGTATGTAAGTAATTTTACCTTTGTTTCACAAATATCTATTCTGAATGTCTGCTAAACTGTAGAAGACGAGAATGGTCTAATAACAACACAAACCGTAGAAGACAAAAATGGGCCAATAACAACACAAACCATAGAAGATGAAAATGGTTTGTCTGCTAGACTGGTATGCATAATGGTGTGCTTCTGTCGCAACAGCTGCAGAGGAGAGAGCTTGCAACATCGAGGCACATGCAAAGTGCTTGGTCAGGTTGTGCCATGAGAGTGGTGAGTAGGTAATATATTATGCTAAGTGTACTGATATAAGCAAGACAGAGTAAGGCATTAAAGCAATAAAGTATATACAGTAAAGGTTGTATTGTAAAAAGGTGGACATAGAGCTGTACTGCAATAAATGAATAATGCCAACTGTAGTTCATTAAAAACAGGAAAAAATACCATTCACTGAATTAAAGTGTAATGTATAAAGTCTGTAGTGCAATAACTGTGAAATTAGAGCAGTTTTGCAAGACCTGGATAATGACAACTGTTGTGTAATAAAAACTCAAAACAATACCAGTAACTGCATTAAAGTAGATACAATAACGTCTGTAGTGCAATAAGTATGGAATTAGATCTGTTTTGCAAGAAATGTATACTGCCAACTATTCTGCAATAACAGATGAACCAATACAAATGCACCAAGGTAAATTGTGTACATCAAGATTCTCTTGTTTTCACCATTGTAGTAGATCTTTATGCATTCAGGCTGTAAAATAAGGTGCTGCAGTCAAGTATAACACTGTAATAGCTATAGATTGCAAATATAATGGCTGCCAAATGTAACGTTTAACACATATAGTACTATTCAAGGCTGTTTCTAGGTTAATATTGTTTGTATAATACTCTGTCATCCACAAACAGCAGGTAAGTAAGGTATATGGGTGAGGCAGCCAACCCATGATCTGATATTGTTTGTTGACTTCACAGATATTTCATCCATCTAACAATATATTGTGTACACCTGCATTCTATATAGTTATGTATAGATTACCTACTATCTCTGTCATGCTTGTATTTTATGCATGTTTGTTCTACTGTCACTGCAGTCTAGCATAAAACTGTAGTACTACCAGGTCATATTTGGGTTCCAGGTGAGCTCTAGGCAAATATCAGTCAGTCAGTAATTAGCAGTGACTCAGTAGCTCAGTTTTTTAAATGCTCTGTATATAGTTCATTTGGCCACACACAGACCAGTGTTCGAATCATGTGCTATGTAGTACTAAATATTACAATATCAGTCATGTAATGTTTATAGATTCTCTCTCCACAAGAACTACAGGTAAATGGGTGAAGTAGCCTATATCATGACATGAGTAAATAACTGTGTTTACATGTCACTAACTGTTAAAATCATTAGCAAAAATGTGAAAATACAGCATAATGTAAAGGAACTAAGTATAATAATAATAAAATAAAAGAAATCTTAGTATGGCTGTATGCCTGGAATGTCTGTTAAAAGTTGCTGCTATTTCATACATTCCCTGCAGATGTCCTCTGCAGTCAATGGTATTGAGTTTTATCCCCATGCCTGCCAAGCAAGGCATGATAGTTGTTTAGTTTATGTACTGTACACATACATGTCTTTCAATTGTCATGTTGTCATGTAATGTAATTAGTAGTGCATAATCCATCTCTCATAGTATTAACATTGAAAAGATTACCTGAACTGCAAAGTATCACTACATCAGCCTACAGTGCACCTTGTTAGTTATATAGGTCTACCTGATGTGCAAGTGTTCTGTGTAGTTGTGTACCCTCAGATGTTACTGCATGACCCATACTGTCCCATGCAAATAGCGTGAGAGGTATGTATGTGCTACAGCAGCTGTTGGGGACTTTTAAACATAAAGACAAGACAGACCTGTAGGTTCTCTTGTCAAGTAAATAGCCTATAATGGTATTAATGGACTGTTTTTGTCTCCTCCCCACCCCTTATCTTTATTTATTTATTATTGTTATTCATTGGTTATGGCTTACTATTAACATATGTTTTGACATTAACTGTATTTTGGGGTATGTGTTTTATTATTGTTATGTATTATAATGGTAGCATATTAACATATCTTGTTGTATTACCGATTGTGTTGGCCTTATGCTGTAACTGCTACTGGCATGCTGCTTACATTCTGACTGTTCTGTTATTTATTGTTGTGCTTCACATAATATGCGTTGATATGTAAATGAGTTATTTCCAATGTTCTGGCATGATGCTATTACTAACAATGTTTTGTTCATAACTAGCCTATACTTATTGCTCAACCTCTATCAGCATGTCATGGTAGGCCAGTTTCAGTGATTCACTTACCCTACTTCAATTGGCCATGGCACCAGGTCCTAGCATGTCTGGGACCCAGTCCAGTGGTGCTTACCCTGCTGCCCCTACGTGCGGTGTTGGGTGGAACCACCTTAGGGGATGGGGTCCGGCCTCCCCTTGGGAGTGATGGTGGAGGGGCAGCAGTAACCCAACAACAATTACTTGACTTGATGTGCAGGATCATTCATTGGATCTATGAACACCTATGCCAGATTGAGGGCACACTGACCAACCTGGTGGGGCAGGCTGGCCCTGGCACCCAGCCTCCAGCACAACTACCTTTGAGACAGTGAAGGAGCAGTGTGGACTGCTCATTAGTGGGGATGACAGTCATGCTGCTGCCATCTGCAGGCACATGTGACTCCAATTCCACAACACCCTCCCCATCCAAAGTGTTTACCCCCTCATGTGTCTTGCACCACCCTTGTCTGCTGTCTTGTCTGTCTACAATCTCATTCTGTCATACCCAACTTACCTCCCCCACATGTACCTATGTCCTTTACCCAACAAACTACTCTCTCTTTAAAAAAAAAATGGCACCTGTCCCACAAAAACAATTCTCCCCATACCTAGCTCTCCATTTCTCACACGTGTCCTGTGGGCACAACTAATTTGGTCCAATTGGCTTGACAAAACATTTATGTTATCTGCTCCTCTCTCTCTGGGGTTTGAGTGTCCAAATTCATTTACAAAATCTGTCAAAATGCACAGCTGTTGCTGTACAAGACATGGATAGCTATGATTCTTTCCTACACCCTTCCTGCACATTCCCACCTGCCTTTCACTCTCTTTTCAATTTTTTATCGTGGATTTGCACAGAGCTAAGTGAAACGATGTAGTACTGTGCACCGCTGTAATGAGCTTTAATGATCCTATCTGTTTCTCACATTGTTAGTCACATACAAAATAATAATTTCTGCCATGTTTCAAACCCAGGCCCCTGTAAATTAAAGCCTACCGCATTAACCCACCACACAACCTAGATCATAATTAAAGCATGTGTATTTAGCAAAACATACTGATTGCCACTGACAGTCATTAGGTGTGTCTTAGCAGAGCTGCACACCATGCCACACCTCTCAAACTGAAATTAAAACTAATGGGAAAATAGGATGGGACTCTGGTGCAATAATGTGCCAGTAAACAGTCAAATAAATAATAATGGAAGTATGTGAGGTCTGGGATAGCAGGCAAACGTTCCCTTTTATCAACATATTTAAACACACCCGGTAAGGCATCAGTGGCAAAGTACATATGTTCAGCTGGGACCCTGGTGCAGAAAAACAGCCTTTGAATGCCATGCTATACTGATGGATGCAGACAATATGTGTCACAGCCTGTATATCTGCAGATATATCTTGCAAATATATCTCCTGCAGCACTGGCTCAGTAGCTCGGTCTGCAGAATGCCTTGCATGCAGTACATTTTGCCAAGCACAGTCCTGGCTTCAAATACAGTGTGTTGCACTTCAATTGCATTGTTGTGAAGACAGTAAGTAATGACTGAGTCATGCAATTTTAATCCCCACAGTTACTGCTACTTAATTATCTGCTACCCATGTTTGCAAGTCAAAGGCCTGCAGGTAGGGACACACTGCACATATCCGTATAGCCTAACTATATGTCGCCTACTACTCTGTTAATGGCACTGTTGCATAACAGATGTACCTTAAGCACATGCTTCGATTGGACTGTAAAGGGTACCCTTACCCTAGCTCTGCTGTAACAACATGGCTGACATAGCTACTACAGTTAGACGTACAGCTTGCTGTCCTCCAAAGTGTTCACACTTCAATGTGTTCTTGGCTACAGCAGCAGCTGCAACCTGTAGCATATACAACTGTATCTTAAGGTAGCTGCTACAGACCTACCATACCTCCCAACCCCCTAGAACAAATGATCCAGACACAACCATACATAATGGGGGGCAATGGGCCAGAGATAGGGATATATTTAACAGTTTGCGCCTACAAAGATAGTAAGTTGACAGAATAGTAGCTACTGCATTATTATGCATATTCTGATGGGTATGACACATGACACTGACATGTCTCTCTTCCCTTACTGACCTCAACCCACAGTATTTGCTAGTGAACTACTAGATGAGCACAATGTAATGGGACACTGACCAAACATATAAGGCAAAACTGTGGACATACTTCATACATCTGTACAGTGGACAACATTTATACCTACCCTGTGTGATGTTGTAGTCTCCACACCTCAGTAATGTCCATCTCAAAAACTAAGAAAGGGGCTAAAGCCTGCATGAAGTCCTTATATACTGCAATGTGGTGGCATGTCATTGGCTAATGATAGTGCAATTCAGCTGTTTTGGCTGAAATTAGCAATTCTGAGCCACAGATCGTACAGAGGCAATTAACTGTTAATGAGCATTACCTTCAAAAGGCAAGCAACTAGCTATGGGTAACAGGTTTATATCTGATTTCAGTTACACAGATGGCATATGTGCAAAGCATTTGCAGATTAAAGATTAAAAAAAGTAATATTGCACTCTACCAGGTATGTAATATATTTCTCCATATAATGGGATGCAGATGGGAGGATGGAGGTATGGAGAATAGGGATTACAGCAGTAGGTTTTTCTTAGATATATGGTATTGACAAGTCAGTGATACTCTGCTCTCCAACACCTACAGGCATGCTTCTCAGCTGTCCCTGCTTTCTATCACATCTCAGCTCTGTCATTGCCAATCCCACTTACAATGGTTGGCTGCTGTAGTAAAACTAGTGGATTACACGTAATACATAGTGACTCTAAGGGTGTACACTCCTTTAACATCAAACAATGTACTGTAATTCATCTCCTCTCAGTCTGTCAATGTCTCACATAAATAGTTTTACTACTGTAAAAGTGTCTCTGAATGTCCCTGATGTACTCTGGCTAAGTCCCTGTTTCAGTGACATTTTTCCCTGTTTGGTTAAGAGCTATGCCTAACATACCTGTCAACCTCCTACAGCAAGAAATCAAGAAAAATAATTAATGGGGGGACAAAGGCCCAAACTCAGCAACAGAGTATACATATTGCCCATACAAAGTAAAAACGTGAATAGACTAACAAATATTATTGTAGCATAACTGTTTTCTGAGGGGTATGACATGTGAAAGTCAGATTCTTTCCTTATTTTCTGACATCAACCATCAATGATTGGCCAACCATTTGTCAGACATCCACAAGTTTGTGTGAAAAGGACCACATCTATGATGCCAACATCTTGACATTCTGCAAACATCTGTATAGTTGAGAGGTATGATGCCTAAGGGAACATATACTACAGCAGGTTTGCATTGCTGTCTGTCACTGTGGCACACTGGTATTGCTAGACTGTCACCATATAGTTTTTGTAATAGCACACTGCTATTTGTTCAACAGTGGCTGTATGACATATTAGTGGGAATTTGCCTGTAGGGGACACACCACAGTAGACTGCAGTGATGGGTGTACAGACACACAGCAGAATCTGTCATGGCACACAGGGACATAACCCAGTATTGCTACTATCTTGGTGATAGCCACATATTTAGTGTGTTGGCAGACCATGGGGTATGATGTGTGAGGGAGCAGTGGACAGTGCAGGCCATTATGGGTGTGCAGGGTCTTTACATACTGGACTTCCACGTATCTAGTACTGTAATGTGTTCCCCTCTTGTTGTCTTTTAGGAATCATGTACCACAGGAGATATCCACCACTCTCAACTGCGGAGAATGATATTATACTGGATGGCCTCAGACTCCACCATCACACCTTGCTTTCCAGGGGTCAGCACAATCATGAACAGCAGGCAGCATTGTGGGCCCACCTTGTGCAGGCTGTTAGTCAGATTGGCCAACAGGACAGGACCTATGAGCAGGTCTGACACTGGGCCATAGATATGGTGAATGCTGCATGGCAAAGGGCAGCTGCTGTTGCCAGGGATCATGCTGCCACCAGCGGAGGGCCTGTGACAGAACAACCACTCTCAGCCACAGAGGAATTCCTGATAAAACTACGATCAACCGACAGCTCCCAGGCATCCATCATGCCTTACATCCTGGAGGTAGATGCCACAGCAACCACAGAAGAGGTGCATCCAGGTAAGCTTACTGTGTTCACCAGTGTATTACTGTATCAGTCATTGTGGCAGGCTCTGCATACCAATAGATGGGTGTCAGGTCTATCTACATGGGGTGGGGTTGGGTTTTACGCACAGTTGTGCACACATACTCAGAATGTCAGCAATGCAGCCAGTATCACAGTAGCTACTGTGCATGTGGATATACACACCTGTTACCTTGTAGCACTGCAACATTTGGTGGTACTTACAAGACCTATCCCTCACCTATTCATAAGTCCATCAGGTGTGGGCAAAGTCCACGTTCCTGTACCTGGTAAGTGTGATGCTGTTGTTTTATGGATCATATATACCTTCAGAAAATTAAGGGCTGCCATTTTGCCCTATGTACAACTGTTGTGCTTAGCCAGAGTAGAATATTTGCATGTTCCATTCTGGAACAGTTAACAACAGTGCATAGACTCGGTAATCACAAGTGTGTATTTGTATAAACATTAACATGTTTGCACTTATAGTTATGAATGACTACACAACCTGTTATGCATGAGGCAATTACTCCAAGAGGCCTGTTCAAAGAAAATAAGGAGATGGTACATACCTGAGGCAGTGATACTATTATTGGCATATCATTCTCAAGATAGGTGTACTGGGTTTTATCTGTAGTTCTATCACATACACTGTCATATTGCATACCTCACAGGTGTATTGTACTGGCAACGTTAACTGGATGTAGGCGAGGTGCATGTTATAAAGGGCCTGACTTGTCTGTATATGTTGTTGTGAGATTGTCTGTTGTGCATGGGATCACAGATGAGAAGATGTGGGACGTGTAATGCAGTTGTGGATACCCATCTGTTTGAGTCTGTGTGGGTTACCGTACATGATAATGCGGGTAGTAATTTACTGCTTTTGTCTTGCTTCTCACAGGTGAAGAGAGATGATGGATTCTGTCCCCCTCACAATGTGATGTCAGTGTCTCATCGACTCTGATGATGATGATGGTGGTCAGTGAGGCACAGGTGGGGTTGTCAGGGGCTGAATCTGTCCTAAAGGATGACATATTTCTTCTGCCCCTATTGTCCCTGCACACAGTCAGTATGCCCACACATACCCAGTCCCCAGAGGCCATAGATATTGGACAGTCAGAGGGTGGTGACATTGAACAGGACAGTGTAACAACTATGGCTTCAGTGAGTGTAGACACTGGCCATAGCCAGAGAGCTGGTGAGGTCCCACATAGGCAGATTGACAGGGGTCCTCAAAGCAGGACTGCTGCCCTCCACCACCTGTTGCAGGTGTCACATCATGAGTCAGTCACCTCGTGATTTGGGCCATCATGGAGGCACAGGCATGTTATGCACACAACAGACAGATGCTTAGGGTTGTGTATGTAGCACAGTCTGAAATCTGTGACTGCCTCTACCACATTGGTGACACCCTGGATTGATTCACTGATGTAGTGGACAGACAGTGGGCTGAGACAGTGTCTGTCTTTGAGCTAGAATGTCTGGTTGGAGTTGGGTGTCAGACATGTGGATGTAGGTCAGCAACTCCATCTGCTGAGAGTCCACATGGCCATGTACACTCACGTTCCCATAGTGGCAGTACCTTCAGCACTACATAGAGAAGTGTTTTGTCCACACCATGACTAGGCAGGCCATGGGCACATGGCCCTGCATGGTCCCGTAGGGGACACAGGCCCAGCAGACAGCAGTCACCATCAGCTACTAGCACCAGATCTGACTTTGGGCATGGTGGTGCCAGTGCTACTCCTGGTGGAGCCAGTTCCCGTGTTCATGGCCAGATACAGTGAAATGTCTGCTCTACCATGTATGGTCCACAGCTGTCCAACATATGCATGTGTAGGGCTAGCACTGGGCTTGACTGTGTACATGCACACATTCAAACACTACTGTCACATGCAGGTCACCAGCAGACTCACATGGCACCTCTCCATGGCCATCTGACCATCACCCTTTCCTTACTCACACACATGCTGTCAACTGTTTGGGACAGCCTAGACCTCTGGCAACTCCACACCACACCACACCCTGTGCATGTGATGATACCTGTGCCACATTCCTGCCATCTGTGTCATCGATAAAGGGACATGCAAATATGTGTCTTATGCAGAGAGTGACTATATTACTTTACATGTACATGTGTAGTGCAGTATTGTTATGCCATGGCAGTTGTTGTGGGTCATGACAGGTACTGTATGCTGGCATGTGTCATGGCTACACATAAAACTTTGTATATCTTTGTTGCAAGCTGTTAGACTGGCAGTACTGTTACAAAATGACAGGTGTATCACAGACATGTGCATGTTTCTATTCCAGGAGTCTGAGCGGTGAAACTATGGAGACATGGGAGCAATACAGAGACACAGGATGGCATGGCAGTGCAGCAGAAATATGACATCAGGAAGGTACAGCAGTATACGTGCATGGCTACCTAGGTGCATATGTGTAGAACAGTGTGTCAGGGACAATGGAGACAGTCAGTATAATCATGCTTTCATACTCTGTGACAAGGTCTGCTAACCTTGATAAGTGTCACCTGGGTTTTCTGAACGTACAAAGCTAGATGGTGGCTGACATCAGTTATGTAGATGAGGGCTATTTAGGGCCAGCAGCTAGTCACAGGCTGTAAAATGCATAGCCATTGCACAGAGATAGCCTATATGGGCATGTCTGTAGTGCTGCAAAGGGATAGTTTTACACACATATTGGATGATGTGGGACTAGAACCCCTAACCATCTAGTAGTACCCACTATAACTTGCAGTACTTATCGCATGCACTATGGAGTTTATCTGGTATCATGCTGTCAACCAGCACTTTGAAGGTGGATGACATCAGCAGGCATTGTAAAGGAGGCTAATGTTGAGGCCAGTAGCTAGTCACAGGGCCAGAAAATGCATAACCATTGCATAGAGATAGGCCAGATGTGCATGTCTGCAGTGCTGCAGTGGAACGTTTTATACACACACACACACACACACACACACACACACACACACACACACACACACACACACACACACACCCACAAGTTGGATTATATGGGATTAGTACCCCTATCTGTCTAGTGTTACACCCTATAGCTTGCGGTATTTATAGCTTGCACTACAGAGTTTATCTGATATTAGATTGTCAGCCAACACTCTTAAGCTGTATGACATCAGCAGACATTGTAAAGGAGGCTAATGTTGAGGCCAGCAGCTAGTCACAGTGCCATAAAATGAATAACCATTGCACAGACATAGGCCAGATGGGCATGTCTGTACTGCCACATGGGGATATATGTGCACACACACACACACACACACGCACAGAGTTAGCTGATGTGAGATTAGAGCCCCTATCTATCTACTATTACACACTACAGCTCATAGTACTTATTGCATGCACCACAGGCCATGTTAGTTGCATTGGTGGATGCAGGCACAGTACTTGTGGAGTACACAAAGTGCCCTTGTGTTAGACAGCATGTGTGGCCTGCAGAGTGATTCTGCTTCATACTATTATTGTATCTCGTGTCCTAGGAGTGGGATACCTGTTATATCCCTGTTATGTGTGCACATTTACTAGTATGGCCATATCTGGCTGGTTGCAGTTTGATAGGTAGACATGTGGCCAGGGACAATATGGCCTGTCCAAGGCATGTGTTGCAACCAATGTTCATTACACCACCTGCTCACTGGTGTCTGTCTACAGGGTGACATTCCACAGGCATAGGGGTCTGAGGGTGAGTGGACTATGTACTGTTGTGGCCTTGGTCCGATTACATCAAACAACTGTTGTGATGTGTAGGTGCACAAAACCCCAGAGTTCAGAGTGTATGTAGGGGACATTCGTATATCCCTACACACATATCTATACATGTGTATACCAGGGATGTCACCTTAACTGTTGCTGTGTGTGTACATTATGCAACTGTGTTATGTAGATATATGTGGAAAGTATATGTATCAGTCTATTTTACATAGCTATATATATATACATATATATATATATATATATATATATGGATTCACTTTATAATTCAAATACTGAAATACTGAATTATCATGAACACATACACACCATACATCACACAACACATACATCATCCAACCCACACTACAATAAACAAAACACACACAAAAACACAAGCAAACAAACCTACACTACATGTAAGTAGGAGGGCAAGCCCCCCTGCACCCCCCCACCTTCCCTACTTATATATACTAACTCCGAGATCACACAGACACAAAAATGAAACACACACCCACACATTTCGCAGTCCCTTGCAAACACACAAACATCACACATATACAAACATCAACACATCCAACACTTAACATATTCAGGCACATTCAAACTCCCACACAAAACACTTCCAAAACACTCACTTACCTTCAATTGCACCTACATCCATACACGACATGAACCACGATACACTCCCAACATCGCACACCACTTACCGTAAGCCATAACCGCAAATTCGAGATATTCTAATTCACGATTATGCACTTTTGCGATTTTGATTCTTCGACTTTATGATTTCAAAATACTGAAATTTGGTATTTCAGTAATTCAAAATTATAAAGTGAACCTATACATACATATATATATATATATATATATATATATCTACATATATATATATGGGTCTATATTACCAAAGCAAAAAACCCTATTCCTGAATACCTAAACGTTGACACCTATACCACGAACCATGAATATCCCGAACTCACTAAACCACAAAAAAAAAAATATCGAACTGTCATAGTCAGCCAACCCCAACACCCGCTACATACTACCTACCCAAAGAAAATAAATAAACCACACACATACACTAACCAAACCCTACTTCTAAACTAAGGTAAAGCACCAAAACCCTACCTCTAACCCTACACTACACCCCACATACACAGCTAACTATGCACTATCCTTAACCCCTCCCTAACCCTAAGGTCTGTAACTACCGCACACATCCCCTACACACATACACCCAAACAAAATAAATAATCCACATACATACATTTAACAAAACCCTACTTCTAACACTACACTAAACCCCACATACACAATATCTATGCACTATCCTTAACCCCTCCCTAACCCTAAGGTCCGTAACTACCGCAAACTTCCCCTACAGACATACACCCAAAAAAAATAAACAATACACATACATAAATTTAAAATAACCCTACTTCTAACACTATACTAAACCTTACATACATTACCTATCTGTACACTTACCTTAACCCAAATCCTAACACTAAAGTCCTATCTATCGCACACTTACCTTACGGAGCTATACCGCAGACGGGCCAACCAAAACAAATCAACATTTCGGAATTTGCGGTTTTATACGTTTGGGATTTTCATACTTCGCGCAATACGAGTCGACGTCTTCATATTCGCTCATACAGTTTTTCGCGTTCGTAATATAGACCCATATATATATAGATAGATATATGTGCCACATACTGATAGACTAATCATGTGTAAGGGGGATAGGGAGAGACAGATATGTATACATAGTTGTCTGAATGTACAGACATATTTCCATATAGCAAGCCTTTGGAAGGAAGAGGCAACATACATAGGCTCAAGTTAGCTAAGTGTAGGAACATGCCCAGTGTGACTGTCAGTACTTATAAGATGACTCCAGGCCAGGGCTACCTGTACTTCAGTCTGGGATTTTATGTGCTGCAGACCATTGGCTGCTGTACCTATTTCCACAGTACAATACTTTCCTCATATTGTCCAAGGCATTCCTCGGCTGTTTACAGAACTTATTATGTGACCCATACCTCTTAACTGTACAGATTGTGACAGAATGTCCTGATTTTTGCCTTATATTTTTGGTCCGTTTTACATACCATTGTGATTTTCTGGCAAATTAGTGGCAAATCATTAAAGATTGAAGTTAAGAAATAATGACAGACATTTGAGTTTCAGACTCCTTATACATAAGGAGTTCCGTGCTAATGCAAGATATGTTTTTCTATCAACTTTCTACATTTGTAAGAGCAGTATTTAAAACTTGCTCTTATTTTTAGCCCTTTGTCCCACTTTTATTCATGGCTTTAGCCAGATTTCTTGCTGTAAGAAGTTGAGAGGTATGATGTGACTGGGGTACATGATGTAACACCACACACAGGATGACAGTCTACATACTTCTCACTGTGCATGTTTCTGCAGAACGTCCAGCTTTCCACACCATATGTCTGCTCTGTTTCTCATACAGTTGTAGTTTTAATATGCTGTTAAATGCAGTCACTGAATTGTTGTAAGTACTGACACATTTAAGTGATGGCCTTTACATCCTGCAGCTAATCTGACCTGTTGCAACCTACTGTTATACTAGCCACCTTCTGGGTTACTCAGAGCATGTATCATGTCAGTCTGTAGGTTTGGGTCTTTGTCCCCCCTTTCTCTCTGGCTTTGTCCAGCTTTTTTGCAGTAACAGATTGAGGCATTCTGACAGTCTGTGGGAATACCACCCTACAAGTACCTCACATGCAAAAGATGTAGATACTGCCAGCTTCAAAACATCAACACCATCACCCATGCTAATGTCCCTAGCCCAGTGAGCTACACCAGCCACCAAACAGACAGATTTTATTCATCAAACTATCAACAGCATACAGACATACACTGTTAGTCCTGAAGTTTGTGGCCAAGTTCTGTGTCACAGCCCTGGAATTGTCTGGTCTGCTGATATCCTTGCAGACTTACCTGTACTGCAGTTGTATGGGAACACTGATGTGTTGGGGGTGGGGGATGACCAACCCATGCTCTGCTGGCATAGACATATGCTACCGTAGTCTAGTACCCCGTACAAGTGTTGTATAGGAGAGTGACTTACCTTGCGAATGCAGCAGTTGACAGACCTGTAGTTTGGGGCTGACTCTGTCTGATGCATGCAGAACACAGCCAATACATGGTTAGGTACAGGTTGTGGTGTCTGGGTGGCATCATTTTTACTATATATATATATATATATATATATATATATATATATATATATATATATATATATATATATATATATATATATATATATATATATATATATATATAGATATATATATATATATATATATATATATATATATATATATATATACACATATATATATATATATATATATATGTGTGTGTGAGTCAGTGTAAGGTGTCAGTCCCTAGGGCCATAGGTTTGCTATGCGTTGTCTCTTAGCCAAAGGTAGGGCATACTGGACATGCATACATCCATCTGTCTTCAGGGACAACCTCAGGGGGCTCCTCCTATGAGTCCCCCTGTGGGTGTGGCTGGGGGAACTAGGTACTGGTGGGGGGCTGTGTATCCCTTCCCTTTGCTGATCTTGCTGCAGCTGTTTCCGCAGGATCATATTGTGTAGCATGGTACATACTGTGAAAATCTGTGCACATGTGGCTGGAGATCACTTCAGGGCTCCACCAGATATATCGAGGCACCAGAACTGTGACTTCAGCAGCCCAAACACACACTCTGTGATGTTCCTAGTTTGCATGTGCCTCATTATGGCATTCTTCAGTAGGTTTGTGCATTTCTGAATGGTGTCATCACCCACAGTTCCAGTGCATAGTCAGCATCCCCCAGTAAATGGCCGTGCGGGATGCCCCCCCCCCAGCAAACATCTGGTTCAACTGTGATGCGTGCCACATATGGGAGTCATGATAACTGTCAGGGCTGCCAGCACACGCATTTGTGGTAATGCCCTGGGCATTGCACATGACCTGGCAGTTGGAGTGATACCCGTTGCAGATGACAAAAATTCTGCCCTCCTCACCAGGTGGTGCTTTGATTTGTACATGAGTGCAATCTATGGCACCCAGTACCTCAGGGTACTACATGATAGAAGAGTCACACACTGCTGGCCCTCTCCTCAGAGGCATGGGATAAATAAATGTGCTCACTGGCATGTGATAGTATGGCATCCAGGAACTGGTGGAGTACCCTGGATGCAGATGCCTGTGAGACCAACATTATGTCCCCAGTTGTTCTTTGAAAAGCACCTGTAGCTAATATCCTAAGGGCTACACATACCTTTGTTTCCACTTGGATGGGTTTCCATCTGTAGGCTCTGGGTCTGTGTTGAGGGTGGCAGAGCTTGGTGAGTTCCTGTAGTATGTCCCTGTCCACCCTATACACTCTACAATCTCCAGCTCATGTAGCTCCTAGAAGGTTACCCTGGGCCTGAACACTCTTCTCCTTCTCAGTCTGGGCCTGTTGTTAGCAGCAGCATCAGCAATGATCTCAGCATCTAGCACATACAGATGTAGTAGATCTGCAGCAGGACCTAGCATTCCTTTAGTTAAGAATCCCATGTTTGTACTCCACTGTTGCAGAGTATGGGGGTGAAATTAGATTGTAAGGTGTATGCAGCCTTTATAGTGCTCTGCTGTAGGTGCAGCCTGTGTGATTGGCTACCTACGATGCATTCCACATGCCAACTACATCATTAAGGGGTTTAAATGGCCCTAGTTTAAGTGAAACATGGGTCATCTGTGATTTATATATTATTGGCTTTCTCAGCCAATTGTTTTTTTTTTGACAGTCTTCTTTTCTGAGCATGCACTGTGCCTCAATAACCCGTGCAGCAAAGGTAAACAATGCCCAGCAGCCAGTAGACACACCCCCATGAAAGGTCACCCTCAGCACTGCGGCACGCCATGCCAACACCCACAAACACAGTGAAACACGTGTCCCGAAGGTAAATAAAGCTTAGCAGTCATGTCAGCTACCTCTTCTGTGGAGATCAGCACAGTTCTCTGCCTACACTGATGGGATCTGTGGACATGGATACCCACTTGTGATTCAGTAACCTCAGCACATTTGCACAGGGATCCATCCTCACAACCTGGAAACTACACGGATCCAGGCTCTGCCTCATTAGCAACCACATCAGTTTACCATTGTAAATACTCCATGCAGGGTGACATATTACTAATTTTCATTTTTACACTTAATTTTTTTTTTCATAAAGGCATGTTTGCTCATTGTGGCATGCTGTACAAACATAACCTGATTATTAAAAAAATATTATTATTTTAGATTATTTTCCATTAGGTTTTGGACATAGTTTTGCACATATCTGTGTCTGCTATGCTATTTTTGTCCTGCTAATTGCACTTTTATAGTCCCTGTTGTCTGTTTCATATCCTGTACATGGAATTTTTCCATGTACATTTTGGAAACCAACACAGGGTCTGCAGGACTGCCTGCTGGATTGCTCTACCACCCTCATTTGCATGCAATTCAACTGAAGTAATTTGCATGCCAGAGACACTTCCGTGTTGGCGTGCTTGTGTACGCCCCTCAGCTCTGTTTATTGGATTGCACATCTGCTTATTTCTATGTAAGCACCGTGCCACTATGCCTACATGGAAAAAAAATCTGTGTAGGCTTTCTTAAATTCCCCCTGTTATCGTTCAGTTTCAGTGCAACAGGAGACATAATGTCTGTATTAGAAAAGTTTTTTGTATTGTCTTTAAATGTGGAAGAACGTAAATTATTTTATGACTTCCACCATTTGCCAAATGATCTGAAGTCTATGTATTTTCACAGGTATGCTAAGTGCTATCAGCTGCATCAATGGCTGATTTTGAGCCTGGGAAATGACAACAGAGGGGAACCCATCCCAGTGAAAACATAGGTATGTGTGCCCTTAGAATATTAAATGACAAGCAAACAAATAAAAGAAGATAGCACTGACAATGAGCTGTGCAAGGCTGACAAAATAACACAACTATGGTAATTTACATGACCAAGGGACTTGCAAAATAATAGTAATTAGCAAACTGTCTGAAATATAGAGAACTTGGACAATACTACCCGGTGAACTTTGATAGTAAGTGAGGCAGTACTTGGATCTTCAAGTGGCCAGCCAGTGTATGTGACTCCTAGATGGGAGGGTTTAGTTGCAAGAAATGTATCCACCCAGGAAGAGAGGGTGGAAAGCGAACCAGTCATTCGAAAGAAAACTTTGCCTTATGTAGGCAAACAGGTTTTTTGGCCCTTCTACTACCATTTCAAACCCATCAGAAGTATTCCAGAGGTTCTCCCATGAAAAGAACTAAAATGAAAAGGAAACCATCGGACCAGGATTTGAATGTCCACACGCTGAAGAAAATGTGGAATACAACAAATGAAAATTAGTTTTGAACATCTCAAGTTGACTGTTGGATGCTGATGAATATAACCTGCTGAACAAAAGTTTGACTTTTATACCCACTCAGCGGGCAGACTTACCTGATACATTATTAGAATTTAGACTATTTGCATGAAATTTGGCACAGTGTTTGCATTCTTCTTCAAATTATCAGGATGTGTCTGGTTTGTTTAGGAAGCCTAATGTTTATACCCCTAATCTCCCTCCAGCAATAGAGGTTTTTATTAATGTATATGAGGAACAAATTTATCATATGTTTAGTGAAATGAAAATAAAGGTCATTTTGAGAATTTTAGCAGGGGAGAAAAAGAAGCTCTGAGAACTTTACAAAATTGCACTGATATAGTTATTATAGGTTCATAGGTTCATAGGTAGATACTAGGCTATCTGCCCTAGGGCATTTATAAGCCTAGCCAGAGTATATTTGGCTTCCGCCTCCCTATTAGATTAGCCTACTGTGCCTCTGTAGAGTAGGTCACAGAAGGTACCCTTTTAAGATTAGTTTACTGTGCCTCTGTCTAGCAGGGACACAGGAGAGATCCCAGGGGTGAATTTGCGATTTCCCATCCACGCGTCCAAATTTCGCTTGAAGAGGGTCAGCGAGGGGCTATGTCTAACATGAATTGGGATTCTATTCCAGAGTGAGGGGAGCCTCTGGGAAATGAATCTGTCCCTCCAGCATGCCCTATTTATTTTTGTGCTGAGGTTTAGGTCCCTGGAGCGTGTAGCTCTAAGGGACTTGGATTTTTTGAGGTGGAGCATGTCCATTAATTCTGGGTTTGCCATGGCTTTGTACGTCAGGCATAGATCGCCTCTGAGTAGGCGGTAAGCAACTGAGTAGAGCTGGAGTTTCTTTAGTCGAGCTGCATAGGACATCTGTTTGTAGCCCATGATCCTGTTGGTGAGGTACATTTGGGGTCTCTCCAGTTGCCGCAGGTGTCAGGTAAGGTACATCCCAAAAGGGGCATTGTATTCAATTATGGGCCTGATGAGTGATGAGTAGAGGGCCACAGTGACCTCTCTTGATCTAGATGTGAACCCTTTTGTGATAAGGTGGGCTATATAGAAGGTCTTTCTAACCACTTTGGCAACGTGATTATCAAAGGAGAGATTACTATCTACGTTGGTCCCCAAATCTCTAATTATTTCTTCCATACTTAATGGATTACCACCTATGTGGTAATTTGTGGGCACCTTGTTTTTCCCAAAGGGGATGACTATGCACTTTTTAGCATTTAGCTTGAGGCCGTGGCTCTGGTACCAAGCATCCGTCTCTGTGAGACCCTTTTGGAGGATGCTTGTGTCAGCTGGAGATTCGATTATGGCCCCCTTTAGGCCTGCAGATAAAGGGCATTCTATGGTCATGATGGATAGGATGTTTTATTTTAATTCTGTTAATGATATGCTGAAAGATGTGTATACATATAAAAATATCTCTTTGAATGATATTCAGTCAGTGGAAGAATCCTATTTAAAGGCGCTTAATGGCAGTTTACAGGAAAATGTTATTTCTAAGGAGTTATTGCAATATTTTATAGTTAAATGTGGCCCCTTGTACCTGCACTGCATTGCGTTCCTAAAATACATGAGAACCCTTTAATACCCCCTTTTAGGTCTATTGTTGCAGGGGGAGGATGGCTAACATAGGCAATATCAATCTATGTGGAGAAACAACTAAGGCCGATACTTGAACATTATGATATAGTGCTACATGATACTGAACAATTTCTCAGAGATATGTATAAGTTTCAGAAAGAGTCAATGCTTTCAGGGAATGAGTATCCAGTTACACTAGATGTTATGTCCCTATTTACTGTTATTTCCAATGATGTAGGAATTAATTTTGTGCGTGACTTCCTTGTTAAAAATGGCACATATTCTATAAATAAAATTGACCTTATTTGTTATTTATTAGAGTTAATATTAGAATTAAAAGTGTTTACGTTTGCTGAACAATATTATTTACAGGTTTCAGGCGTAGCTAGGAGCACCTCATGTGCCAGTAGCTATGCCAATATAATCATGGCTGAATGGGAAAGTAAGTATATTACAGGAAACCATAGTTTTGGGGAGTTGGTATGCTTTTATCACTGTTTTGTGGACGACCTCGTTATAATTTGGAGTGGGGACCCCTTACATTTAGAATATTTTCTTTCCTTTCTCAATAATAGTAATTTTTTAAGGCTTACTGTGAAGTATTTATTGTACAGTACGGATTCCTTGGATGTATATCTGATTAAGGATGTAAGTAATAAGATCTTTATGAAAATGTACAAAAAAAGATTGTTATAGAAATTGTTATTTACATCGCACAAGTATGCACCCGAACCATGGTCTTAAGATTGTACTTAAGGGACAAGCCTTTAGGATATCTAGACTCCATGACAGGGAATCTGATTTTGAGACGGGTTTAGAAACTGTCAGATCTGAGTTCTCAGATAGAGGATATAAAAAGACAGAAATCGATTTAGCATGTTCCATAGACAGAGAACAAAGAGTAGAATGTGGCAAGCCGTATTTTTCCGCTCCCAGTCCAACTCCTATAGAAAAGGGTACAAGTAGATTAAATAGCATGCCATTTTGCATAACTTATAATAGTGATAGTATAAGGCTTAGAAATATTATAAGCAGAAAGTGGCATATTTTAAGAACGGATGCTGAGTTATCAAAGTTCATAGGGTCAACCCCAAAGTTCATATATAAGAATAAGAATTCCTTGAAGCAGATGCTTTGCTATCCAACTAGTAACAAGAATTTAGTTCCAACTTTATCAACAACTGGGAGCACTAATAAATGTAATAAATGCACATTTTGTCAGTTTATTGATGAGAGTGGCACCTTTGTACACCTAGACAGTGGTAGAAGGTTTGTGTTTAAGATCTTAGCAGATTGTAACACAAAAATATAGTTTATTTAGCATACTGTGTCGCATGCTTTGTCTTGTATGTAGGCAAAACAAATAGATGCTTAAAAGAGTGGATTAGGGACCATTATTATTGCACATGGAGAAATCTTCAGTGTAGTGCAATAGCGAAGCAAATTAATTCTAAAGGGGATAACCACTGGTTTAATTTTATGGTGATTAAGTAGTGTAAGATAGTATAAGAAAGGGACAAGGGCAAGAAATTGTGTTGGATCCTTCACTGTCTGCACATCATGGACTAGGACTGAATAATTATGTTTCCTTAAAGTCAGTTCTTAAGGCAAGGAAGCTTAAATAATGATAGGTAGATTTTAATTATATATTACTAATATAGGCTGATATATGCTGTTATTTAATTTATACGCAAGTTTTACATATATATATATATATATATATATATATATATATATATATATATATATATATATAGGTTCACTTCAAAATTCTGAAAGCTCAAAATCCTGAATCTCAAAATCCTGAACTCAAAATCCTGAAAGCTCAAAATACTGAAAACTCATAATACTGAATCCCATAATACTGAAAAGCATACAGGACACAACACTGACTGTATTGCAGCAGAAATATATACAGAAACATATTACTCATCTACAATTATTAGCAGGGGGGCTGCACCCCCCCTGCACCCCCACACCCTCTGTTATTTAAATATATCAACACTGAGATCGCACTTCACAGAAGAAAATGGCAAACATACCATTACACGCTTCATGACTGCCTGTTGTAACCTTAGTCATGTTCCCTTTTAATGTACTATACTACAACATAACTCATTGATCTATTTAAGTAGCAGGGGGTGTGGGGAGTGTCAGGGGCTTGCCCCCCCCCCGTTTATAGCTGGTTTAGACTGATGTGGTTTATCTTTTCTTTGTTTCTGTATGTATTTCTGCTTCAATACAGTCAGTGTTGGTGTCCTGTATGTTTTTCAGTATTATGAGATTCAGTATTATGAGTTTTCAGTATTTTGAGCTTTCAGGATTTTGAGCTTTCAGTATTTTGAAGTGAACATATTATATATATATATATATATATATATATATATATATATATATATATATATATATATATATATATATATATTATATGTTTTATTTTCTGTATGGATTAGTATGCTTTAATTGCCTTCTTAGCTGACATTATTGGAAATGTGTTTTGATTAGTTATTAATTAGTATTTACCAGTTTGTTCCTTTATTAAGTGGGTTGGTTTTTACTGTTTTGTGGTCTGATGAAGCAATCAGTTTGATTGCGAAAGCACTTACCATTAAAGCTTTATTTTTATACTGGATTTATACTGGATTTGTGCTGGTTTTATTTGTTATCTGCTGTGTGTCTGTGCTGGGATATTATACCATAGTTTCCTTAAAATATTAGCTACAGGTATTTTTCTAAGACCAACTGGGAACATAATGGCAGTCTCACAGGCATCTGCACCCAGAGTATTCCACCATTTCCTGGATGCTATGCAAGCACATGCCAGTGAGCACGTTTATTTACCCCGCACCCCTTAGGAGAAGGACAGTCTATGCATCTCTTCTACTGTGTAGCACACTACTCTGTGGTACTGGGTGCAATAGACTGCATTCATGTGCATATCAAAGCACCACCCGGTGAAGAGGGTAGAGTCTACATCAACTACAAGGGGTATCACTTCAACTAGGTCGTGTGCAATGCCCAGGGCATTATCATGAATGTGTGTGCTGGCAGTTCTGGCAGTTATCATGACTTCCACACCTGCACACATCACAGCTGTACTAGACATTTGCCAGGGGAGACATCCCGTAAAGCCATCTACTGGGGGATGCTGGCTACACACTGGAACCATGGATGATGACACCCATCAGAAATGCATACACACCTACTAAAGAATGCGATATTAAGGCACATGCACAAACTAGGAACATCATCGAGCATGTGTTTGGGCTGCTCAAGTCATGGTTCCACTGCCTTGATATATCTGGTAGAGCCCTGCAGTACTCTCCAGCCACATGTGCACACATGTTCACAGTATTTTCCATGCTACACAATATGATCCTGTGGAAACAGATGCGGCAGGAACATCACAGGGAAGGGACACACAGCCCCCACCAGTGCCAAGGTCCCCACAACCACAGAGGGATTCAGAGGAAGAACCCCCTGAGCCTGCCCCTGTAGGCAGACATAGACATGCCCAGTATGCCCTGGCCTTAACAAAGAGGCAACATATAGTACATGCAGTAACATCCTAGAGACCCAGGGACTGATACCTCTCTCTGACTCACATACATACTAAAAATGATGCTAGCCACAACACACAACCTGCACCTTACCATGTATTGGCTGTTTAGTATGTGCATCCGATAGTGTCAGCCTTGAAGCACTGTTATACCAACTGCTGCAGGCACAAGGTAAGTCAATCTTCCTTACAACAAATTTATGGGATACTAGACTATGGTAGCATATGTATGAACCTGCTGCATGTATGCAAGGAATAGAGTGGGCTACTGGAATACCTGCAGACAACTGACAGCTATGTGGGACAACAGGAACTCGCTGCCCAATACTGGCTGCCACATAATATGCACTAGGCCCCAAGGCAGCAAAACCCACTGCACTGTGTGAGGGAAATGAAAAACAGCATGGTCATAGGACAGAAGCATGACTGTCAATGATAGAGTCTCCACCTCCACCACACCCATGTTCCCATACAACTGCAAATTATGTTTGCAAGGTAATAGCAGCAGACCACACAATCCCAAGGCTGTCTCAATCAACCTGTTGACATGTTCCATTTCCACAATATTCAGGAGTCAATGTGCTATGTATGCCTGTGTTTGATAGTGTCAGGAATTAAAATGCACCATCTGGTGGCTGTTGTGGCTTAGTGGGCTAAGTACGTTACCATGCTTGATGGTGTTCATGGTTGAAGACTGCCTGTGTCTACTGTTTTTCATGTGAGCTACACATATGGTAGGAGTTCTAAAGACTGTCCATGTGTCACTATTTGTTACTGTAAGAAAGCTGGACAAAACTAGAGACAATGGAGGGACAGGGAGCCACAGATATGGACAGTACACAGCTCTGAGTAACCTAGACAGTGGTTAGTAGAGCAGCAGGTTTGTAACAACTCAGAGTAGTACCAGGATGTAAAGGCTGTCACATATCTGTGTCAGTAATAACAAGTCAGTGGGCATCATCATACCCCTCAAATGTACAGAGTTTCGCAGAATGTCCACATTTTTGACCCATATTTCTGGTCTGTGTGTCATAACATTGCAGCTTTCTGGCAAACTAGTGGCAGATCGATAAAGGTCGATGTGAGAAAATAATGACAGACAGTTGAGATGCAGACTTCATACCCATCAGACAATTCATGCTAATACAAAACCTGTTATTCTACCAACTGTCTAAGTTTGTAAGAGCAATATTAAAAACCCGTCCTTATGTTTGGGCCTGAGTCCCACTGTTATATATGGCTTTGTCCAGATTTTTTGCTCTAAGAAGTTGAGAGGTATGGGCCCCATGTGGCCTTATAGTACCAATACAACACAAACCGTCTGAGCACCAGAGCATACATGTGGTGCAATGCTGGACATTCTGCAAAACAGGTACATTCAGAGGTGTGAAGTCTGTAACCCTGTGTGTGCTGTTACATCTCATACCCCAGTCATAGCATACCTGCAACTACATAGGGCAGCAACTGTGGACAATGCCAGGAACAGGAGCAGGGCAAGACAAAGGCCTATATATAAGGAGAAGGAAGAACTAACGGCCAAATGTAGAAAGTACAGAGTAGAACAGTTTGTGCAGTAGCATGGGTTCCCTGCTGTGTATGGAGTCAGTAACCCAAATGTCTGTCAGTAGTTCTTCACATCAGTCTATAATGATCTGCCACTGATGTACCATAAAATCCCATGTCTATGTAATATGTACCAGACATATGATGGAAAACCCTGTTCATTCTAATACAATCTGTGCACACCCTAGATATAAGTCACATATTAAGGACAGCACACAGCCAGAAAATTGCTCGGGCATTATGTCAGGGAGGTGCTGGACTGTTGAATCAGGTTCAGCAGCCAATTGGCTGTAGCACACAACATCCCGAACTGGGATACAGGAAGGTCTAACCTGGAGTCCCATGGTAAGTACTGATGGTAACCTCACACTGGGCATGCTCCCACACTTGGCTAATTACAGCCTATGTCTGAAGCCACATCTGACTATAGAACTGAGATGTCAATATATCTCTGTGCATACAGACAGCTATGCATACCTAACTGTCTCTCCCTATCCCCATCAGACATGATTACCCATATATACATATATTGTATTTTATATGTCTGTTATCTGTAAGTCTCATTGATTGTATTTTATAGGCTAGGCCTCATGCATTGTATGCTCAGCCTCATATAGTGTATTTCATATGTGAAGAATTGCATCAGCAACCCCATCTAATCTTTCTGTTACTGTTTATATTGTTTCCAAGTTGTGTGTTGAATGATACTGTATTTTATTGTGCTGCAGATTTTTTCTTTAAGGTGGGTTTTTTTTCCCCGGATCTCCACTGAAAATGGGCATCTGCCTAGTCGGACTTTCCTGGTAAACAAAAGTAAAATAAATAAATAAATAAAAATATCATTATTTATCAGTATGTGACACATATAATATATCTTTTTATCTGTAGAGTTTTACATATATATATATATATATATATATATATATATATATATATATATATATATTGTATAGACAGTATATTATATACAGAGAGACAGAGAGGGGGAGAGAGAGAGAGACAGACACACACACACACACACACACACACACACACACACACACACACACACACACACACACACACACACACAGAAAAGTATAGAGTGATGTAGTGCTGCAGCCACTTATATAATAATTTTAACCAGTGGTACATGCAATTAGTATGGTGAGCTGTGCTGTGTAATAATAGGTAGGTAGGGTTCTAATCTCACATCAACCACCTTGTGTGTGTGTGTGTGTGTGTGTGTGTGTGTGTGTGTGTGTGTGTGTGTGTGTGTGTGTGTGTGTGTGTGTGTGTGTGTGTTTGTAGATATTCCACATACAGCAGTATACACAAGCCCAACAGGCCTATGTCTGTGTATTGGCCAATCATTTTAGGGCCCTGCGAGGCCCTCTGACTAGCGTCCTCCACAACAGTGGCCTCCCTGCCAACAACTGCTGATGTCATCCACCCCAACAGCAATGGCAGCCACTCCTCAAGCAAATAAGCTCCATGGCCCATGCAATAAGTATGTAGCACTCTAGTATATGCAACTATATAGGTAGAGGTTCTAAACCCAACACCCAACTCTTTGAGCATGTGTGTAAATATATCCCCTTCCACCAGTTTGTCTGTCTTGCCTATGTGTGTGCAATGCCAACACATTTTAAGGCCTGTGCCTACCTGCTAACCCCCCATTGGCTTACTTTATAGGGCCTACTGATGTAATCCACCTTAAAAGCATAGTTAGACACTCTCCAGGCATATAAGCTCTGTGGTACATACAATAAGTACATAGCACTCTAGTATATACATATGGATAGGTAGAGTTTCTAATTCCAGCAACAGCAACTCTTTGAGTGTGTGTGTGTAAATATACCCCCTTACAGCAGTGTGTCTGTCTTGCCCATGTGTGTGCAATGCCAATACATTTTAGGGCATGTGCCTACTTGTGCCTACCTGTTAACCCCCCATTGGCTTACTTTACAGGGCCTGCTGATGTTATTCACCTTAGAAGCATAGTTAGACACTCTCTAAATACAATAGTTCTATGGTGCATGCAAAAAGTACATAGTACTGCAGTGTATGTAACTAGATAGATAGGAATACTAATCTTAAAACTGGCAACTCTGGGTGCATGCGTGTAAGTATATCATCTTGTGGCAGTGTGGCTGTCTTGCCTCTGGTGCATGTGCAATGGTTGTACCATTTTAAGGGGCTGAGCAACCTGTTAACTCCCCCCAGTGGCAACCTTAACAGCACCTGCAGATGACATCCACCTGAATAGTAGTGGCAGACACTCCGAAACCATATAAGCTCTGTGGTGCATGCGATATGTATGTAGTGCTATAGCATATGCAACTAGACAGACGTTCTACCCTCAACAAGAGCAGTTTATGAGTGTATTTATGTGTGTGTATGTATATCCCCTTGCAGCAGTGTGATTGTGTTTGGGTCACCACCTGTCCTACTGTGCAGGTTGGAGTCCATGTTTGGCCTGGTGTGTCCTGTGAAAAAAACTAAAATAATACATATATCCTGAGAGTATAGGACAACAATTCTTACATTTGTGTAATAGTTGCATAAAGCAGTCAGTTTACACCAGAAACACCTAAATGTAATGAGAAATAACACAATCTAGGCAAATACTACAAAAATAAGCTGCTATATTTTCAGAAAAAGTAGAACCTTGTCCTTTGCACTTGCACTTGGTTTCTCCTGCCAAGTCTCATGTTACTACACAAAGTGTTCCACACTGGGCTATTGATAAGATGGAAACCCTAGTCTGTCTTGCCTGTGTGTGTGCAAATATGTATGCATTTTGAGGCCCTGTGAGTAGCTGCTGCCCCTAAATGACTCATGTGTATCTTGTCATGACTGCAATCCGCCACCACCCACATTTGTAGGTACTGACCAAGGTTGTGGATGACTGTAAGTTGTGTGCTGTTTATCATTGACCCCCCCCCCCAAATGATGTTAACACACTGCAACATAGTCTTACATCAACTATGGACTGGTGCCAAGGTCCTAAGCTCATGCTAAAAGCAGCAAACTGTACCATCATACTACTTGTCAAGGACACAGCCTCATTGTTTGCCACATCAACAGCAACCCCTTAAACACACAACCTGTGTTGAGTGACCTGGGTACTCAGGCAGAAAACAATTTTGCATTCAACCATCATGTAGTGGCAATGGTCAGAAAAGCCTTGCACATGGTCCACCTCATAGGTAAAGGGAATGCAGCCAGACAAAAGGTGGTCATTACATCTGTATAGTCCTCAGTCAGTAGACCAATTGAGTACAATGCCTTGTATGGTATGTACCTATCCAGACATCTGCACCAATTGGAAAGGACACAGAAATACCTCACAAAGGTAATCCAAGGCCTCTAATACCTGTCCCATGCAGACAGGCTAAAATCAGTATTGCTCCAATTGGTATTGGACAGGTTGCTCAGCAGTGGGCTGTGTCACACCTACAAGGCAATGTTGGACCCTTCCCTTCTACAGCTGCCTCATATATGTGAGTCTGACGCCTTGCACATTACCTGCACAACAGGTCTGAATCTGATATATGACATCAACACAAGCTGCTAGAGAGAGGTTTGTCTCTCAGAGGCTGCCCTGTCTCAGGAATGCACTTCCCATACACATCAGATAGAGTATCACACAGACCCTCCTCAAGTGCAACTGTGATGAGTGGATGGTGAACCACAAGTCTATCCAAGGGGTCCCACCTGTTTCCCTCAGTGACAGGGCAACAGGTGCTGACTGATATTTCTGTTTGGGATAAACTAATGGTAAGCTTATAAGGGACCCAGGGCTATTACTCTAGTAACCGTCAAAGATCCCATGAACCTATGATCCTACTGAACTCCCAGGTAACATGTATCAAAAGTAGCATGCTGTGTCATGGCGTATGCATCCAAGATTACTCTGTCTGCCCCCACTGTCCTTGACGCACTGTTATACACATATGCACCTAGGTAACCATGAACATATACAGGCGTACCTTGGTGAAGTCACATTTCTGCATTGCCACCATGCCATCCTGAGCCACTGTATTGACACCATGTCTCCACAGTGTAGACACACAGGAACAGAAACAGAAAAAGGTCTTGGAGACAACAGTCAGTCATCAGTGCTAACACCAGTGCAGCATTATGGAACAAAGGTACATACATTTTTATGTGTACTCATGACACATGCCAGCAGACAGCACCATACAGGGCATAACACTACTGCACTACAAACTGTCATTAACTGTACTACAGTCACCCTGTGCATCAGACACATATTTGCATGTCCATGCATCAATGGTATGGATGACAGGGATGTGACACAGGTATCATCACATGCACAGAGTGTGGATTGGGGTTGCCAAGGGCCTAGGCTGTGCCATACAGTTGACATTGTGTGTGTGTGTGTGTGTGTGTGTGTGTGTGTGTGTGTGTGTGTGTGTGTGTGTGTGTGTGTGTGTGTGTGTCTGGAGGGGTGTTGGTCAGCTGGGCCATGGAGAGGAGTTGTGTGTGTGGTGGTGACCTGCATGTGACAGTGATGTGTGAGTGCATGTGCGTACACAGTCAAGCCATGTGCTAGCCCTAGAGGGTATGTTGGACAGCTGTGGACTCTACATGGCAGAATGTACAGTTCACTATCTCTGGCCGCAAACACAGGAACTGGCTCTGCCAGGAGTGGAACTGGCACCACCATGGTCAGATGCAGTACTACTTGCTGACAGTGACTGGTGTCTGCTGGGCCCTTGTCCCTCACAGGGAACATTGTTGTATGGACAGCACCCTCCATTCTGCAGTGCTGGTGGTACGGCCACTACAGGAGCGTGACTGTGCATTGCCACGTGGGCTCTTAGCTGATGTTTTTGCTGACCTACATCCATGTGTCCAACTCCCTACTCTCACCACATTTTCCAGCACAGACATTGCACGGTTAAGGACAGACAATGTCTCACCCCAACGTCTGTCCACTACATCGGCAAAATTATGTAAGGTATCACCACTGCTGTGGATGCCAGACAGTGATGCATCCATGATCCTAAGCATCTCTTTGGTGTTGTGTTCAGAACATGCCTGTGCCTCCATGATGGCCCAAAACATGAGTCGGTTGACACAGGATGTGACACCTGTGACAGGTGGTGGATGGGCAGCAGTCCTCCTTTGAGAACCCCTGTCAATCAGCCTGTGTGGGACCTCACCTGCTGTCTAGCTATGATTGGTGCCTACAGTTACAGATGCCATATTCGCCAAACTTTCCTGTTCGATGCCACAACCCTCTGACTGTCCAATATCTGTGGCCGCAGGGGACTGGGTATGTGTGGGAATGCTGACTGTGTGTGGGGACATTGGGGGAAGAAGTGGGATGTCAACCCATGGGACAGATTCAGTCCCCAACAACCCCACCTGTGCCTCACTTTGGCCACCATCATCATCAGAGTCTGATGAGACACTGAGATCACGTTGTGAGGGGGGACCCACTCCAACCCCCATGGTCACCTGTGAGGAGGGAGACAACATGACTACATTAATACCTGCACCACCAAAACACACATATAGAACCACAAAACACACACCTACATTCATGAAGGCTCTCAATAAAAATCTGCTGAAGCAACAGAGACCACCAAAGCAGAAATGAAAGCAACCTCCACCCCCCAACAAAACCCAAATCACACAGAGCCCACAAACTCAGTATGCCACTCAACCACAGCCCATAAGGCATAACAATGTACCCAACATTCTAGTCATAGGTGACTCTATAGTCAGGCATACTGATGTTCCACTCACCAGGCTAAACAAGGAGAAAGTTACTGTCAGCTGGCAATCAGGTGCTAGGATCCACCACATAATGCACACACTCAGGTCACTCCACAACAAGTACAAATATGACTATGTCATTGTCCATATTGGTGTGAATGACCTGAGATGTACCTCTCTGGACTACATGAAAAGAGACATAGAGGAGCCCTCCAATCTTGTAGCCCAGGCAGGTATGACCCTAGCCCTGAGTAGCATCCTGCCATCACCCAGAATTATACCACAATACAGGGACAATATGATTGGCTTCAACAATTGGCTAAGCTTCTGGTGTCATTCTAAAGGGATCCAGTATCTATCTGCCTGGGATGACATGATCGACAGACCATGATGCTTTGCCAGAGATGGCCTGCATCTGTCGCCCTTGGGATTCCAGATACTAGCTAAGGCTCTTACCACCCCTATAGTGCCTTTTTTAGGCAAGCTTCAAATGACAAATTCACCACCATAACAGGTACAATCAAGCAAAATCTGAGGGTAATGCTACTCAATGCTAGAAGTCTAAACCTCAAAATGTATTCATTCGAGGCACTCCTTAAAATGGAGAACATCATCTGTGCAGTGACAGAGACCCAGTTTAAGGCTCCAGAGAGCACCCCTGCATTACCAGGCTATATTTCATACCACACCTTTTGGCCACCTAACCTGGATTGAAACACTAAAGGCAGAGTTGTGTCCATATTCATTAAGGATATCCACACCTCCAGGCTAGTTGCTCAGCATAATGCATCCGAGATTATCCAAGTGCAACTAACTCTGGGCAAGACCAAAATCCAAATTGTAACTTGCTACAGATCCCCCCACCATGTCCCAGGATTCCCACTCCTCAATTCTTGATACACTGGAAAATATTAGGGTACAAGCCAACACCCTAATAATGGGTGATGTCAACTACCCCACCATTAACTGGGAAAACTACTCATTTACCAACTCTTTAGTTCAACATTTTCTGGAATTCATAAATGCCAACACATTGGATCACCTTATCCACACCCCCACCAGGGGGAGCAATATCCTAGACCTGGTCATTACCAACATGGGTGACCGGTGTTCCACACCAAAGGTCAATTCTTCATTGGTTAGATCCGACCACAAGCTAATCACCCTGGACATCCACATCCCGCCCCATCCCCTCATTAGGGAAACTACCATAAAAAATTTCTCCAAAGCCAGCTTCACGCTTCTTAAGACAGACGTGGCAAACTTCATGACACCCATGCAGATGGACAATAGAGGTATGACTGCTGAATCATGTTCAAATGCACTTTATAAGCACTTGCACGAGTGCATGGATCGTGCTATCCCTAACAGAACCAAAATGCTATCCTCCAAAAAAAGGAAGCCAATCTGGTGGTCCCCTGCCATAAACAAACTCTACAACAGAGGAAACGGTTGCAAAAAAAAAGTAAAATCCCATGATTGGAGGAACTCCCTGGTCAGCCTCAATAAGAAGCTGAGTTCCCTCATAAAATCCTCCAAAGCAAGTTACGAAAAAATCACCACTGATTCTAAAGGCAACCATAAAGTTTTCTACAGCTATGTCAGGAATCTCAGTGGCAACACTCAGATCTGCTCTGAGTTACAGCACAATGACACGAAATATACAGAACCAACTGATATTGCCAACATCATGGCAGATAGGTCCAGTGCTAACTTTACCCCCCTCTCACTCCCTAAAGGGCCCATCTCTATACCAGAAGAATGCAAAGTCCCTGTAATCATGGCTGCACAGGTAAAAGCCACATTTTCCAAAGCCAAGAACACAGCATCCATGAGACCTGACAACATCTCAGGCTGCGTTCTACATGAACTACAGAATGAACTGGCACCCCATCTACGCACCATGTTCAATCATAGCCTCACCTCAGGCTTTGTGCCCACTGAATGGCGCACAGCGATGGTTATCTCACTCCACAAAAGGGGAGCCACCACGGACCCTGGGAACTACCACCCCATCAGCCTAACGAGCCTGGTCTGCAAGGCCATGGAACGTATCATCATGGAACTTATAAACAAAGACTTTGGTAATCTCCAAACTCTGGACCCCACCCAGTTCAGGTTTGTAAAAGGCAGATCATGTCTCCTAAACCTGATAGACTTCTATGAAGCAGTCACCAAACCCGTAGACAAGGGTAAGGTAGTTAACACAGCCTATCTAGATCTCGCCAAGGCTTTTGACACCATCCCACACTCTGGAATTATAGATAAACTCACTAAGCTAGGTATAAATCCCTATGTTACAAGATGGGTTGCCAACTGGCTCATTGACAGAACCCACACTTTTAAAGTAGCAGACTCCAAATCCAACTTCAGACCAGTGACATGTGGAGTACCACAGGGTTCAGTTCTGGGTCTTCTCCTGTTTGGTATCTTACTTTTCTGAAGTACAGGCTAACACAGAAGGTCTTTGGCTAATGAAGTTTGCAGATGACTGCAAACTAGGAGCCATAATTGAAACTCCTAATGATGTGGACATCCTACAAAAGGGCATGACTGAGACAGATGCCTGGTGTCAAAGCCATGGCCTCAAGCTCAATTCCAAAAAGTGAACTGGCATCCCCTTTGGTAAAAACTCTGTACCCATGAGCTACCACATAGGTGGTAGTCTACCTAACACTGAAAGTGTCATAAGAGACCTTATGTGGACAGTAGTCTCTCCTTTGCTAATCACATCGCCACAACCACAGTAGTCAGGAAATCCTTCTGCATGGCACACCTAATCACAAAACGTTTCTCATCCAGGAAAAAAGAGGTCATTGTTCCCTCTACTCATCACTCATTAGACGCATTATAGAGTACAACACCCCTTTTGGTATGTACCTCACAGGACATCTACAACAACTGGGAAGGCCACAGAGATAGCTCACAAAGAGGATTACCGGCCTCAAACAGATGCCCTATGCAGACCGTCTCAAAACACTCCAGCTTTACTCCTTCGCATATCGCCTACTTAGAGGCAATCTCTGCCTAACATACAAAGCTATGTCAAACTCAGAGCTGTTGGACATGCTCCACTTATAGAAATCCAAATCCCTCTTAGCTACATGCTCTAGGGAACTAAACCTTGTCACCACAATAAACAGAACATGCTGGAGGGATAGATTCCTGTCCCAGAGACTTCCCATACTCTGGAACAAACTACCTGTATATATCAAACAAAGCTCCTCATTAGCACTGTTCAAGAAAAATCTTGATGATTGGATAGGAAATACGAAATTCACCCCAGGATCACCTCTGTGGCTCTGTTCAACAGGGACACAGGAAAATAATTTTCTTGGGTGGTGAAAGCCAGGGTACCTTTTTTGCTAGGCTTATATAGGCCCTAGGGCTAATAGCCTAGTACCTACCTATGAACCTATGAACCTATACTGACATTTGGACTATGTGTGCACACATGTGTGTTACAACCCCTCCCCCAATGCAGATTGGCCTGACATCCATGTACAGGTATGCAGAGGCTACCACTATGACTGCTATAGTATTAAAGTGTTGACCACAGGAGGCTTACCTGGGCACTCCTCTGCTGTGGAAGCTGTGACACCCACCTCCACGACATATGGGTTGATGGATGTTTGGGAGCTGGTGACCGAACCCAGGTTTGCCAGGAACTTCTCTGTGACTGAGAGTGGTTGTTGTGTTGCAGGCCCTCCACCAGTGCCAGCATAGTCCCTGGCCACAGCTGCAGCCCTTTGCTGTGCATTATTCATCATATATGTGGCCTGGTGTCAGACCTGTGCATGGCTTCTCTGCTATAGCCTTACATTATTTACCGATGCCATGAGGTCTGCCCACAGTGCAGCACATTGTTGCTGATTGTCTCGAGTCCTCAACAGCAGGATCTCTTGATGGAGTTTCAGTCCATCAACTATGACTTCATTCTCCGCTGCTGAAAATGGTATGTACCTCCATCTGTAAATCACTCCTGAAAGACAAGAAGAGGGGAACACATTGCAGGACCACATGCATTGCTCTCCATTATGTACACACCCTGCACATTCATATTTGCCAGCACTATACTCTGCTAACTCCCACATCATAGCCTACCATCTATCACCACAGTATGTATGTATGTGCCTATAATCAACATAGTGGCCATACATCATGCATTTCCCTGCAGATCTTGCTGTTTCCTGCTACTTGCTGCATGTTCTTTAAGGTGTTCAAATGCATCTTTTCTGTTGCACCTATTACTGCTTGTTTTTAGCCTGTTTATATTTTATGCAGTAGTGTCAGCCTCCAAATTTTATATTAAGTACCTGGGCAGTAGGCCCACCCCTTAGATCTCCCTGGCCTTCCTCCCTCAGATTCTGACAAATATGGCTGGAAAATGTCCTACAGTTTCCCGGGTATCCTGGCACAGTGTAGCAATTACCTCATGTTCATGGACAACCATCTACAAACACCACCAAGGAACACAAATTGTGAGAGATGCAATGATATTAGGAACCTACAGTCCATATTTTAACCTTCTCATGCCCACATATCTGGCACCAAACAGGTTGTCGGCACAATCAGTACACATCACACACCACCCACACCTACACAACACACACCCACATATGACTGTGGTCCTCAACATACATATCCCTAAACAAAGGAGACATCCAAAGCAAAAGCACACATGAACTCCATAGCCCTCCACACCACATACCATGCATAGCCACACACCTGTGTCCCACAGCCATGAAGGTGTCACCATAAGTCAAACATATTAGTCATAGGAGGCTCCATTGTGAGACACACAGATGTGCCTCTCACTAGGCTGTATATAGGGAAGGTCACGGTTACTTATCTGTCAGGTGCCATATCACATATGCACTGATGTCTCTCAACAACAGGTACTGTTGTGTGTCTGTCACAGTCCATGTTGGCATGCCTGGCCTGAGGCGTACCTCGCTGGATTATATGAAGTAAGACATGATTGTGCATACTGATTATGTGCTCCAGGCAGGTATGTCCCTAGATTTATGCAGCATGCTGCTGTCACCCAGAATGATGCCGCAATACCATGAAGAAATGATTGACCTTAACAATTAGCTTGGTTTCTGGTGCTATTCTAGGGGAATCCAGTACCTGACAGCATGTGATGATATGATCAACAGACCACGATGCGTTGCCAGAGATGGCATTCATCTGTCTCAACTGGCCTTCAGGCATATGGCAATGGATCTTGCCATCCCCATAGTCCCTTTAGTAGGAAAATTGGTGAGGTTAACACTACCAACATACACTGTCAACAAATCACAAATTGAAGGCCATACTGCTAAATGCTCAAAGTCTAAACATGAATCTGCACTCACTGCAAGCAGTCTTAAGTCTGGGAAATGCTGACATCTGTGCAGTCATAAATGCATGGTTCAAAGCTGCAGAGAGCACCCCAGCCTTACATAGTCACCCATCCTATTATGCAGTCAGACCCGAAGGGACATGGGTTTCACTAAATATGAAAGACATACACACCTCCAGGCTGGTAAAACAGTTAGATGCATGGGGGACACTGCAGGTGCAGTTAACTATTGACAAGACACTTATTCAAGTCATAGCTAGCTACCGGCCCCCACATGTGACCAGGAAACCCATTCTGCCTATATGGACCTTAGCAACTCCATCAGGATTCAGGTCTGTACCCTGTTTCTGGGTGGCTTTAAATGCACAGACATACATTGGAAGATGTACTCATACCAGCACACAATAGAGTAATCAATGCTGGCAATGTAAACACCTTGGAACAGCTAGTTGCTACCACCACATGAAGTGAAGGTTCCTTGCAGTTGATATTAAACAGCATGGGTAACCAATGCAGTATCCTTACAGTATCATCCTCCATGGTCAAACAAACCATAAAGCAGTCACGTTTGCAGTCACCATCTCCCATAATACTTCTACTAGCCTAATCCCATCTCCTCCCTGCCCTCCTCTGTGGCTCCCCTCTATTTTCTAATCTACAAAATAACCTGCTGGCAAAGCTTGACCAAACCTACAAAATTACTAGATTTGTCACCAGCAGCTCCTATAAATCCCATCACTGCACAGCTCTCACAAAACTACATTGGCTTGAACTCCCACACCTTCTGGCCAAAAGTCAGCTAATCCAAGCTTTTACAATTTTTAATTTTAACTCTGACTGTCCATCTCTGTCCAACCTGATCTCCTGGTACACCCCTCCCCATTCCCTGCGCATCTCTGATAAACACTTACTACAAGTCTATAGACCGAATAAGTACATACGTAAAATACTCTATAAACACTCCATTTCCCTTGTCTGGAACAATCTTCCACTCCAAATTAGAAGCCATACCTCCCTATCTAACTTCAAACATGACCTGATACTGTATCTCCATAACAACCCTATATGTACCTGCAACCACCCTACTTAACCCCTCCCTTTCCATATACCCACTTTACCACTAAGTCTGATCTATAAGACCTTTCCTATTTCTATAACTTACTATATCTATATGCTCTCCCTTTCACACCCTCCCTCTAGATCACTACATCCCCCTCTACTACTTTCTTCTTCTGGGCCATCTCTTCCTCTTATCTGAGGCCCCTTGTACATACACGTTTCTCTCTTTTTTTTTTTTTTACTCCTGCACTAGTTTCTTCCTCAGATCTGAGGGGCCCCTGCACTTACACAATTTCTACTTCTAGCCTCTAATCTAATAATGCCATATTATTTTCAAATGTTTACCTATAACCTTAATTCCCTTACTGTATTCCTCTTGATTTATTATTGTTGTTTTTCCTTTTACACTCTTATTATTATTCTTTTGTATATAGCTATGTTTAATTCCATTGAGTACATTATTTTTTTTCTTATCCATTGTATTCATGACATTGTTTTGCTCTGTATTATTGTAAACTTGTCTTTGTTTGTATGTCTGTTTGGGGCTTTTCCCCTCGGGTTTCCACTGAAAAAGGGTAAATTCTTACCAGCTAGACCAATCCAGTTAACAAATGCAAAATAAAATAAATAATAAATAAGTAATACCCATCTAGCTAGGGTCAGACATACAAACATCTCCAAAGTTGATTACAGACTCCTGAGGGATGGTATACACAGATTCTCACCCCACTCCCCCTCTGTAGAAACTGGCACCAGTATCCACAAATACATGTGCATTTGTATAGATGCTTGGAGTCAGGTATATCTGACAGGACTACATCAGCCTCTGCAAGTATAAGTAAACCTGTCTGGTGGGCATCGCAATAAATAGTGTCTATAACAGGGATGATATACTGCTGTCCGAGACAAAGAAGGAGCAGGTGCCCAGTTTGAAGCAATTTTGCCTTAGCCTGAACAAGCAAATAAGAGCACTACTGCAATCCTGCAAAGCAAACTCCAAGCCCACATTGGCAACATCCACTACAGACAATCATATCTCCTTCTTCACATATGTCTGCAACATCAAAGGATGCACTCAGATTTTATTTATTTATTTTATTTTACATTTGTTGACCGGGAGTGTCCAGCTGAGCTATTGCCCTTTTTCAGCAGAGGCCCGGGGAGAAAAGCTCCAAAGATATACAATGCAATAAAAATAGCAATACAGACACATTTCAATAAAAATAGCAACAGTGAATTTTGGTAGTTAAAATATGTAAGCTACATATATGTATATTTTCGACAGATAAAACAATACTATTAACAAAAAGAGGAATGTTAAAAAAGTAGAATAAGTTGTATGTTTTGGTTTAAAAAGAGTTGAGTAAATATAAGATTTTGTATGCAGAGAAGCAGAATCTTTCAAGGTTACACAAGAATTTCAGGGAGCTGAGTATAGAAGAAGCTTATTGAGGGTGCATAGGAAGCATAGGATGAAGTAGTTAATAGTAAGTTTTAGTAAGTTAGTTTGATTGATCTGCTCAGAAGTGGAGGTCATAGACACCAGATATCCAAGTGCTGTAGATATCACAAACTTGATGCCTGACAGAGTCAGTAAAAGCGTCATTTCTCCTGTCCCCCATCAGTACATCAGGACATCCCCAATACCTGCCCCCTTCCCCTTATATGTAGGGAACAGGTCACCACTGCCATCTCAAAGTCATGGTATACAGCCTCCATGGGAGCTGATCGCATCACAGGATGCATCCTACATGACCACAACCACAACCATGAACCTGCAGCACCATAAGGCACTGTAGTCAACCAAAAGAAAACAAAATAGCCAATGATACCAGAAAGTATAAAAATGTAATAAAAATCCTTAGCGCCTCAACCGATAGGCCTTCCAAGAGTCTTTTTTTTGTGTGGTTGTTGGTGACTGTAGTCACCCAAAGCCTGAATACTGCCTATGTCCCAGCCAAGTGGAGGACACCCACTGTCACCCCTTTACACTAAGGTGGAGCATCGACCAGTCTGACACACTATGAACCCTTCAGCCTAACTAGGCTGATCTGCAAGGTCATGGAACAGTTTATCATGAACCTTATTAACAAGGACATTGGCGACCTCCACACATGGGATCACACACAGTTAGGCTTTTCCAAGGGGGGATCATGTCTGTTACATTTGGTTGACTTCTTTGACACAGTCATCAAAGCCATGGATGAGGGGGAGACAGTGCACACTGCCTACCTTGACCTGGTCAAAGACTTTGGCAGTATTCCCCACTTGGCCATAATAGATATATGCTCTCAAATAGGCATCAATCCATATGTTACCAGATGGGTAGCACACTGGTGCACTGAGAGAGCCCATCTAGTCAACATAAAGGAAGCTACCTCAACCAGTAGACCTGCAACTAGCAGTATAACACAGTGTTCTTTGTGTGGGCCTCTGTTATGTGTGAGTTACTCTTCTGAGGTGCAGGGCACAACCAGTGGGCTATGGCCAACCACGTTTTCAGAGGACTGCATGCTGGGTGCTGTCACCAAATCACCTACTGATGTGGAGTGTCTATATTACCTTATCGTACGATGAAAACAGCGAACGCTATTTCATCGTACTGATGTCTAAACCACAAATATCGAACATACGGAACAGCAAATTATTTCTCAGGGAAAAGATTCACTGCTCCACAAAAGAAAAAAAAAAGCTTAAACACAAAGATAAGTGGGGGGTTTTGCCCCCCACACTCCCCCTACATAAATATATCAACTACGAGATTACACTATAGTGGAGAAAATGGCAAAGTCCCAAAGACAGCCCACCAAATTTTTCCTTGGGGAAAAAATTGACGTTCCATGTCTTCGCTATTTTGCCATTTCTACAGCATTGGATCAACTAAATAGCTTTCGCTATTTAGTACATTCGATATGCTAATATAGATCTGATGTGGACATCCACCAAGAGGGTCTCACACAGACACATGACTGGTACCAAACACATGGCCCCAGGCTGCATAACATGGAATCCAGTGTCATCCCCTTTGGGGAGAGTGATGTCCCCACATATTAACACAGTGCTAACAACATCCTAAGCATGCAATACGTCATGAGGGTTGTGCACACAGGTTGATGGCAACATGACATTTGACCAACATGTTGCTTCCATTGTAAGGAAAGCCAATTACATGGCCCACCTCATACATAAGGGTATTTCATCCAGGGACATAGGGGTCATAACATCCCTGTATTCTCCCCTGCTAAGGCCCATTATTGAGCATAATGCCCCTTTCATCATGTAACTTGCAAAGCACATGCAGCAGCTGGAGACACCACAGAGGTTCCTTACCAGGGATTACCAGGGCCTCCAACATCTACCATGCACAGATAGGCTATAAGCCCAATCCTCTACCAGTTTCATACAGAGTCCTTAGAGGTGACCTCTGTCTGGCATACAGGGCGATCACAGACTTCACCTTGATAGGACTTCTGCACAACCGCAAGTCATCCTCCACCCTATTAACCCACACACATGCCCTCAACCTGGTCTGCGACATCAACAGGACTTGTGGTCAGATGTGCCCACACACTCACCCAGCTGTGGAATGGATACCCTATCCACATCAGGAGGAGTACCTCTTTGCACATTTTAAAGCAAAACCTGGATAACTGGATGGTTAACAGGACATACACACTTGGGATACCACCTGTGTCCCTGTTGGACTGGGGCATTGGGTGCTGACTTGCATAAACATGGGCTAAACTCTGGGCTAGGCTTATGGGGGCCTCAGGTGCAATAACGTAGGAACCTTGTGTGATCCCAGATGTACCAGTTATGGCCCTGTGTGCTGTGAAGGGCCATGTTGTTATGTCTCCATACCGATCACTTTCATCTACTGTGGTGTATCCCCTATGGGTGACATTCCAGTACCATGTCATATAGCCACCATCTGATAAATAGACGAGTGGTCCTACAATTGTATGGTGACAATCAAACAACACCTGTGTGACACAAATACAGACAGCACTGCAACCATGCTGTAGGGTATCCTACCTGTAGGTGTCTGACATCTGCAGTACACATATGTTTGCAGAATGTGTACATGTGCCTGATATATGTGGACCCTCTGCCAGAAAAATGTGAATGTCTGGCAAACAGTTGACAATATGTAATGGTTGTTCCCAGATTGTGGGAATGTGGCTGTCATGTGCCTGACCCCTCTGAAAACAGTTATCATACATTAATATCTGGTACTGTATTCATTCCCTTATGTTGTATGCTTGATATGTACACTTTGTTACTGAGGTGAAGCCTGTGTCTCCCCACTACTACTGGCTATAACCTGCTGTCCTGCTGCAGGGGGTCAACAGATATGCTAGCCATAGCTCTCAGGCGATGGCATACAGGTGTGGACCTAGCCAGAGTACACCAGGAAAAGTCAGGGACATCTGGACAATGTTTGAACTATGCCTGTGTGACATTCACAGACTGAGAGGAGCTGACTGACAGTACATCATGTGATATGCCACCTGTATCCACCAGTACTTACTGTCATTATTGTCTAATACACAATCCAGTAGCATTAGTACATGAGCTGACCATTGCTGGAGGGACCCAGAGGGCCAAAGCTGTGATCTATGTCACAGCAGACAGAGCCAAAAGGGAAGACTGTAGGTGCTGGCAGCTGACTAACAGCAACATGTCATTCCAAGATATGTACTACAGACCTAGTGTTGTAATCCCTATTTCCCATGACTGCATCCCCCCATCTGCATCCCATTACATGTGGAATTCTATTACATACCTGATATAGTGCTGTACTCCTTTATGTGCAGAACTCCTGTGGTATAACGTTTAGGATAGTGCAGTCTGTCTTCTTAAAGAAAGTCATAGACCTGTTTACCATACGCAGCAGCTTGCCTTTTGTAGGTAATGCTCATGAACAGATGATTGCCTGTGCACCAGTCTGTGACTCAAACTTGCTAATTGCATCCAGAACAGCTGGGTTGCATTGTCATTAGCCAATTGCATGGCAACACAGTGCTATATTTTAGGCCTTCATGTAGGCCTTGGCCCTTTTCGTAGCCTCTGAGATGGATATTATTGATGTTTGGGGACTACAACATCACAGAGGGTAGGTAAAAACACTGCTCACTGTTTGGATTTATCTGGTATGTCCACAGTTTTGCATGCTATGTTTGGCCATTGTGAACAGACTTTCTGATTATGTGGCAGTTTACTGTTTAACAATGTGGGTTGAGGTCAGTAAGGAGACAGACAGATGTGAGTGTCATAAGTCATTTGCATCAGAATAAGCATGCTGCTGCTGCAGTAGCTGCTGGTCTGTCAGCTGTGTATGTTTGTAGGGGAAGACTGTGACACATATTCCCCCCACCCCTTTATGTATGGGTGTTGTGTGGATTCCCTGTTCTAGGTGTTTGGGAGGTATGGTAGGTCTGTAGCAGATAGCTGAAGAATACTGTTGTATATGTTGCAGGCTGCAGCTGCTACATTCTGCCAAGGAGTCATACTGGGGATTCTGAACACATTGGGGGACAGCAAGCTGTATATGTCTGTGAGGGAGCTGTTTCATCTCTGTTGTCACAGCATAGCCAAAGTGAGGGTACCCATAACAATCCAGGTGAGGCATGTGCCTCTGGTACATATGTTATGTAATAGTGCCATCCAGAGAGTGGTAGGTGACATTTAGGATGCCTATACATATTTGTGAGGTGTGTCCCAACCTACAGGCCTTTGAAGTGCTACTATGGGTAGCAGCAATCAGTTCTGCTGAAAATTACAGGGCTTAGTTATTTATTTGTTGTATTGGCAAGCATGTACTAGACATGCAACAGACTGGAATGGAGGCCAGGACTATGGGTGGCAAAATGTACAGCATGCTAGGAATGTAACATATTGAGTTACTGACTCCATATTATAGCAGGTGTATTTGCAAGGCATATGTATGTGCATACAGTCTGTTACACAGGATTCACATGAACATGCGTATTTGGATGGGTGTGACATGTGACACCGGACTGTCTGACATGCTTTTCTACTCTCAGTCTGTACTGAATTGGCAGTACTGCAGCACACAGAATAGATTATGTGACAACCGTGCCAAAAGTATGTTGCACAGTTGTGGACATTCTGCAACAGTCTGTGCATTTTTCAGCTCTACCTGATTTCCTAGGCCTCATGTACAGCCATCAACATATACATGGCTGTGTACTGGTTTGGTGTCTGCATCACAGTTCCAAGTACACTGTCATTTTCCCCATAATATGTACAAATAGTGTGTCACTGGCAAACAGGATATGTTTATGGGAACAGCTGTTATACTTCTGAGCTGAGTGACCTAGTGGGCTCATGTACTATGATGTAGTTGGTAGGATCCCAGGTTCAAAATTTGGTAGGTGTGATTATTTTTTGCTGATGTGCATCACTGGCAATCAGGATATGTTTATGGAAACAGCTGTCACTCTTCAGAGCTGAGTGGCCTTGTGGGCTAATGCACTATGCTGTAGTTGACAGGGTCCCAGGCTCGAGACTTGGCAAGGGTTATTATTTTGCTGATGTGCATAACAGTGTTAGAAATGGATAAGGTGATTAAAGCACTTTTAAGCAATTTTAAGTGTGTTTAAGTGGGTTTGCGTGATGTGGCATGGCTCCTGGCTTAGCTCCACTTAAACCTGCACTATTTCAAAAAAAAAGGTGATAGGAAAGTGGTGAAATGGGGGCAAGCAGGGGGAAAAACAATATGAAAAGCAGATAAGGATGTGCAGGAAGCATGTAAGAAATGACCATAGCGCTCCATTTCTTATACAGCAACAGCTGTACAGGTTGTAGTGAATTTGGAATTTGGAGCCTTACATCCCAGATAGAGGGATGAGGGCGATATAACTGTGTTGCTTACTTGATGTAATAATTGACTGTGTGCAGAGCACGTGGCGACAAAATAGAGAGCTATGTATGGGGCAATATTTTTTTGTGGGACAGATGCCCATTTTTTTTTTTTTTAAGGTGAGAGTAGAATGTTGGAGAAGGGTTATAGGTATGTGTGGGGAGATAAGTTTATTAGGAGAGGTTGCATTTGCAAACAGACAAGACAGCATACAGGGGTGGTGTATAACACACGAGGGGGTTAACCCTTCTCCTTCATGGCCATGAAGGTGGCTGTGCGCATGCCCCTGCAGGGTGGCCAGTCTGCCCTCAGTCTGGTGCAGCCGATTATTAAACCCACAGTCGATGATCCTGCACACCATGTGTGGTACCTGTCCCTGGGTGACAACTCCCTCTCAGCGCCCACCCCCTGAGGCAGTCCCCCCCATAGGTGGTGCAGGACCGGTGGAGGGGGCAGCACCATGCTGGGTCCCAGATGTGCTGGGACCTGGTGCCACGACAGGTTGGGGTAGGGTAGGCGGATCTGCGAGAACCGGCCTACCCAGTCAAGCTATGATGTTGAGGTTTTTAAAGTGTATAGGTTAGTAATGAAAGTAACATTTAAACATTAGTTATAACAGCATGCCAGGTTGTTGCAAATAACCCAGTAAGATAACATTGCATAGCATATGGAACACAACAATAAATGGGATAACAGTCAGTATTGTAACAGCATGCCAGTAACAGTTATGGCAAAAGACCAACAACATAGGTAATTCAACAAGGTATGTTAGTATGCAACCATTGTAATATATAACAGTAATAAAAAACAAGGCCCAACATAAGGTTCTGAAAACAACATATGTTATAAATAAACCATACCCAATGTATCACAATAATAAATTGTGATGCAGATAAGGGATGGGGGTGGTGAGACATTCCATTACTACCAGTATAGGCTATATTGTTTCCAACAGTACTTCTATACTCTACAGGTCTACCCTTACTTTATGTATACAAGCAACCTATAGCTTCTGTAGCACCTGCATACCTCTCAATCTGTCTGCATGGGGTAGTATGGGCCTGGCTGTAACACCTACGGGTACACAACTACTGGGGACTATTACATGTCAGGGGAACATATATGACTGACAAGATGCATGATGGACTGATGTAGTGTGAGTGTGCTATTAACATAGATGAAGTGGATGTTAAATCTGTGTCCAAGAGATTTGGCAACAGTGATCACAGTCCATGACAGCATGACCTTGAGAGACATGTATCGTGCACATTAAGGGAGTTAATGCTTATCATGCTGTCCTTGGCAAGCATGGGTTTGGAATATCAGAAGACATTCACAGACACACCAGGCATACAGCTGTACCATAATAAAGCAGTTGTATTTGTTTTATTAACTTGTATTATTAGAGTACTTGTTGATTTTTTATTTACTGGAGTTTTATCACCGTGCTGAGCAATGCTGTGTACACTCTGGTACATCTGGACACAAAAATTAGTAACCCATTCGAACAGCTACTAAAGTCATTTATTTACCTGTAATTCCTGTGGGGAGAACAGTGGTTAACAATACATAATTCATACCTCAACCACTTCCACTATACAACTATTCACTCCATCACTCATGACTCACCCTCACTCTGCTCCTCTCCCACCAACTCAAGAACCATCCCTATGCATCCTCCAAGTATTCTATCAACTAAAATACTCAAACTAAATGCATCCCTACAAGTTAACCCTCCCACCACATCTGTTACCGACTGCACGCAGTCATAAAGTTTCCCTAAAATGCAAACTCTTTCACAAACTGATAAAACTAATAACCTCATGCATATCAAAACTTGCCCTCAGTGGAGACATCCACCCCAACCCTGGCCCCTCCATCTCAAACCCCACTTCTAATAATCAGACTAACAACAACAACATCTCCCAAATCCCAGCCAGTAGAAAACCAAATGACCTCCTTCTGCTAAGCCTAAATATCAGAAGTATAGCCAACAAAGTCCACAAACTCCATGCCACCATAGACTTGTACTACCCAGATATAATCATCCTGACAGAAACCTGGCTAAAACCTCACATTACCAGTGAGCAAATCCTCCCTAATGGTTACAACATACTAAGACTAGACCGACTAAACAAGAAAGGAGGTGGTATAGTTATAATATTTAAACAGCATCTAAACATCCATATTCTAAACTCATCAGCTCCCCAAACTGCCAATGAATAAATAATATATACCAACCTGAAAATAAACCAAAATAAAACCATCAACATAATAGGATGCTACTTCCCACCTGGCCAAAATATCCCTCCACTAGAAAACCTCCTCAGCTGGACTACCCACCATCTCCCTCAAGAGACCATAATTTTAGGTGACTTCAATATTGATTGGCAATCCTGTTGTGGCAACCATCCAACCCAGCATCTAAACCTTTATGGCTTCACCCAACTAGTCCAGTCACCAACCAGAATAAATAAAACCTCCAACAAGCACACTACCCTGGAATGGATACTAGTCAGCAAGATTCCCCAGTCCTGTATAGCAGGCTGCCTATCAGATAGCCTCGGTGATCATTCCCCAACATTCCTACTCAAAAAAACACCTATACCAAGTTAAACCTGTCATCTACCATCAAATATGTAAAAAACTATACTTTAACCCAATCACATTCATCTCATCCCCTCAAAGAATGCAAATGGCTCCCTCTCCATTACCTCAGCCTAGATAACGCAGTCCAATTTTTCAGTACTACATTCCTAAGCATCCTAAGTAACCATGCTCCCATAAGACTTACTGGAACCAAAGCCCAACCCTCCCCATGGCTACAGAAAACCACTAGGACAGGAATGAAAAACCAAGATAAAGCCTGGGAACACTGGCGCAAAACCAAAATCTGCTCAGCTAGACAGAAATTCCTAGAACTATGCAATAGAGTCAAAAAGCTAATAAAGGAGGACAAAATCCAATACTACCAGTCTGCCCTTAACTCCTCCCAACACAACCCCAAACAATTCTGGACCTCCATAAACTCCATACTCCACCCAGGTAAAATCAATACCCCTACACCTAACATTCCTCACTCCTCAGAAAATATTGCTACCTCTTTTTACACACACTTCACACAGACCGTACTATCACTAGCTCGACAACACAACCCCCCTCCCCTACATCCCACACCTTCACCCAGTAATCTCCCCACACTCTTCTCATTTTCTCCCATTCCTGCCTCCAACATAAGAAAACTCTTAACTAAACTTAAACCCACAAAATTAGCAGTAGACAACCTCCCAAGTGAATTCCTACAAATTGCAGCTGATGCCCTAGCTTACCCAGTATCCATCTTGATTAACCGATCCCTGTCAGAATGCTATGTCTCTATACTATGGAAAATATCACACATCATTCCCCTTCACAAAGGCGGCCCCTCCACAGAACTAACCAACTACCACCTCATAGTGATTCTATCTCCACTCTCCAAAATACTAGAGAGATGCATTCACTCTCAAATCTCAGACTACCTCCTTACTAACAACCTCCTTTCTAATACTCAACATGGTTTCCGACCAAACCATAGCACCACCACTTCCTTACTCTCGTTTACTAACACTATCCTTCACCATAAAAACAATGGCCATCTCTCCTCTGCTACTTTTCTAGACCTATCTAAAGCATTTGACATGATCCCACACAAACAACTCCTCTCTGTACTCAATAACCTATCCTTTTCTCAATCAGTCACCAACTGGTTTCAAAGTTACCTGTCTGACCGCCAGCAATCTGTTGTATGGCAAAATGACATATCTCCCCAACTACCTGTCTGTATTGGTGTTCCCCAAAGATCCATCCTTGGACCCCTACTCTTCTCTATTTTCACCAATAATCTAGCCTCTGCCACCAAACATGGCACACCCGAACTGCAAAAGGTCACACAGGATGCCTTTTCCTCTGTTGAAACTTGGCTATCCGATGCCCAGTTAATACTCAACCCAAACAAAACTAAACTCCTCATATTCAAACCCACCAAACATACTCAAAATAACTCTCACTTTAACATCACAGCAAAAATAACACCACTATCCACCCAACAGATCACACCAAATTGCTAGGAGTTGAAACAGACAACAATCTCAAATTTGACATTCACATATACATGACCATAAACAAAGTCCACCAAAAACTAGGTGCCTTATACAGAAATAAGCAACTCCTCACCAAAGCAACTAGGATTTCAGTTACAAATTCGCACCTTATCTCCACCCTACTTTATGCCTCTCCAATATATACCAACCTAAGGCAATGCAATCTAAATAAACTTGAGACCTGCTACAACAAAATCGCCAAATTCACCACCGGGGCATCCTACCACAGTCACCACTGTCTCTTACTTACTGAACTAGGCTGGCTAGAACTCCCTCACCTCCTTCAAAGGTATCAACTCACACTCGCCCACAAACTGGTTAACTATCCTCTAAAGGTCCCATCCCTCCAGTATCTACTCCAACCCTATCTCACCACCAGACCACTATGATCCAGCAACAAAAATCAATTACAGGTTACTAGAGCCAATAACACTGCTGGAGAAGCACTATTCTCCAGCGCTATAGCCAAATTATGGAACACCCTCCCCCCCACAATAACCTCTCTACCATCATGTACCCACTTCAAAGCTTTACTTAAAGTGCACCTAAAAACATGCTGGCTATGCCCTTGAAAGTCTCCCCTCTAACTTCTCCCACTCCATCTACCGTCTACCTCTCTTCCACCCCACAAACTACCTTTGATTACACAAGCTCTGATACTTCCATGCCTGTCTACTTATTATATGGCAGTAACTTCTTATTGTAACAGTTGTTAATATCTGCTATGACTTTGTGGATAGAACAGATGCTAGTTATCTACTGAATGTACTGTGTTCTTCAACTGTAACTATGTTTGTAATATTTTAATTGCTAGGATTCTTCATCTGTAATTATGTCTTTAATATTTTAATTTGTGGAGCTTTTCTCCCTGGGCCTCCACCGAAAATGGACCTGCGTCCAGTCGGACATCCCCTGTCAACAAATGTAAATAAATAAATAAATAAATAAATAATGGTTTCTATAAATATTTAGTAGTACTTGTCCCTGTATTTGAACCCTGGTCTGTGTGTGATAAAATGTACAACATACCCATAGTTTATCAAACTGAGCTACTGAGCCACTGCTAAGTATTGATTGACTGATATGTGCCTAGAGCTCACCTGGGAACACACTGTGACTTGGTAATAGAGGTAGAGTGTTATACAAGACTGCAGTGACACTTGAAAACACATGCATGAGATTCATGCATGACAGAAATAGTAGGTGAACTGTGCATTAACACATGGAATGCAGGTGTGGAAAATGAACCCCAAGTGGGTGGAAATATGTATGATGTGTACAGACCATATGGGAGTGCTGGGTTGGCTACCTGACCCATATACAGTTGCAGATGCCACACTTGCAGTCTACAGCTATTATAGTTTCATACTTCCTGCAGCAGCACAACCAGGATCAGGAATGCATATAGCTGAAATGCAATGGTTAACACAAGACAATCTTGAGATACACACTATTATACCTTGGCCATTCCTATTACAGGTTCAGATTTTAGTGCACAACAAATATCATAATGCAATATATTTTGTTGTACAGCTCCACATCTACAGTTTAGCAAAACAGTCTTTATTAGCTAACCTCAGTCACTTAGTGGTATTATTCCTGTTTATCATTCACAGTACTTGTAATACTGGAGATCATGACCAACAGCCCAAATACACAGATATTCTAAAACACAGCTTTATTAGGGGTGACATCATGCAGAGATTGCTATACATCTAACAGTCTGTATTGATGGACAGTTCATATAATGCAGGTGTTGCAAGAAAACTGTACTTCCACAATTAATGCAAAGGATATTTTATTTCCTTAACATTATGAATGCAGTTGAACTTTATTTCCTTTACATTATTAATGCAGTTGAAAAGTATTTCATTAACATTATTAATGCAGTTGTACTTTATTTCCTTGACATTACCATTGCAATAGACACTTTTATTTCCTTAACATTAATAATGCAGTAGAACATTTATTTTCTTGACATTATCAGGTTTCATGCTTTCATCTGTATTGAACTGTACCTGGCATTATACTAAAAACAGAATATAGCTACTAGCAGTTACTACTGTACTTTTTTTGTTTATATGACTATAGATTGCAAGATATTTGTGTACTCACCACGCCCACAGTGCAACCTGACCAGGCACCCTGCATGGGCCTGCAGGTTACGGGCTGTCTCCTCTGCAGCTGTGGGGAGAGAAACACACCATTATGCTTATCTGTCTATCAGATATTCATACTATAATTTGGTAAAACATTGTTATAATACAAACTTGTGGGGCATTGTTGGCCTGAGCATTATGGATCCATGTGACCAAGAGATCCCCCTTTCTATGCTTCAGGTCATCATAATGGTGATGCATCTGCTCACCTGTGCAGATGATACCAGTTGCACTGGTGAGATTGTGTGCCAGCTGGTCCCACACTTCCAATTTATATTCCGACCCCTGCTACTGGCCCTGCAGCAGCCAGTTGTCATGGTCTTTTATGAGGAGTCCAACCATGACCCTGGACTCCAAAATGCCACACCTCTGCACCTGGAAGTGCACACCCTCTCCAACTCCTGCCATAGTCTCTGCCAAGCTCAAACTCCAACAGATTCTGGCTGTATTCCCACCTGTTGCACTTAAATAAGGCTGTTTTCCCACCCTTTGCCACTATTGGACCATTTTTAAAAATGGATAGCTTTGCTTGGCACATCGCAAACCACCTACGCTTAGATGACCAGTGCTTAAACTGACAATGCTTAACAATGCTTAGCAGTACACAAACCAGCTTAACTGAATTGAGGACTGCTTAAATGGGCATTCACTTAGCAATGTCTAAATCAGCTAAGTGGAGCTGCATGTTGCTAAGCAGTGCTAAAACAGATCCTGTTTAAGCATTGCTTGACTTGGCTTAGCAGTGCTTAGCAGAGCTTAGCTAACAGCAAACCAGAATTTTAAAACAAAATAAAATAAAAAAATGCACACTTATTTGTTCATTCCAACTAATTTATTATTATATGTACGTATTTTACTTCTATATTTCAGGTCCTTGTGTATTTTAGTTACTTTATCTTGGAGTGTGGATTTTATGTATTGTAAACTTGTGTGTAACTGGAGATTTTCTTCTAGGGTCTCCGCTGGATATGTACTTCTGGCCCACCTCGACTAACCCGAGTAACAAATGTCACTAAATACATAAAAAATGTATAAAATATTGCTATCAAATATAAAAGCTGAATTGCCTGTCTGTGTATTTGAACCATGCACTTACTGCACACAGGGCTGTGACTCTAAACATTCAGCTATGTGAAGATGTTGACTCCTGCTATACATTTCTATACAGCTCTCAGCTATGTTTAAGCAATGCTGAGCACCATGCCACACAAACAAGCTCAGCTATGCTTAAACTAGACCATTGTGATGAAAATTAAAAGTATCCTGTTTCTATTTTTGGATGTCTGGCAAGTGTCCATTGCTAAGCACTACACCGATCAAACACACACAAAAAAATATATATATAAAATATTTAGCTTTTATATTTCGGTGCCAGCCAGCACTTTGATGGTGCAAGAGGTGTGTTATTCATCTCCAGACAATGTAACACTCCCCCTACAATGATTCTGTACCATGTTACATGGCTCTCTCTCAGGAGCGTGTCTTCATTAATATGAAAGGTGCACTGCCGAGGGGGAGCCACAGACATAGCCACAGTAACTTTCATGTAGGCCTTCCACTATTCCTACATGGAGTTTATTAAATACCACCTGAGTATTCTGCATCTTGTCTTTGACCGGACAGCATCAACTGGAAGACCCATTCATCACACTGTCCTGCAATGTTGTTTTAAATATGCCCTGTGATTTTTGAACTCTGATGTACCTGTAATTATATACTGAGTATGTTCTTGTTCTTTTATTATTTATTATTAAATATATTTAAACCTTTCATTCTGGCTGATATTTGTGACACATATATAAGTTCTGAGAGTATTTGCATTTTTATTTGGTGACACTGTGTAAGCCACTCCTACAAGCCTTGCTTTTGGTCAAACTACTATTTGTATTAATAGTAACATTACACAGTAAGATTGCACACCCTTTGTCAAGGGCCTTAAAGTAGCTGATAAGGATGTGACTGGTGGTAGTGATAACTACCTTATAGTCTGGGCAAAATGGTGGCATAGCTAATAAACATGTCCCAGCCTTTCCCAGGTGTGTGTGTGTGTGTGTGTGTGTGTGTGTGTGTGTGTGTGTGTGTGTGTGTGTGTGTGTGTGTGTGTTTGTCAGCTACTTGAACAGGGACATGAAGCACTGGTTGGACAGGGAGAGTGCTGGAAGTCTTGGCTTGGCCACTCAGCTGAGATCTCAACTCTATAGCTGTGCCGGTGGGGAGTCTTATTGGGAATCTGGATAAAGAGGGAGAAAACAGCCCCGGACTGACTGTGGTCTCTATGTGCTCTTAAAGGAAATTGCACTTGACGCAGAGTGCTGCATCTGGAAATACTGTGTGTGTGTGTGTGTGTGTGTGTGTGTGTGTGTGTGTGTGTGTGTGTGTGTGTGTGTGTGTGTGTGTGTGTGTGTGTGTGTGTGTGTGTGTGTACTTGTCATCCTCATAATGCATGTCCCCAACTGGTGCTAATGTTGAGGATTGAGGCTCCTTGATTACTAGGCCAGTGATGGGGTGTCACAGTCCCAATGACTGATTCCCTTTCAGGAGTATCAAACATTGAAAATGTCCTAACAAACATCAGTCAAATCTGCAAAAATATCCCTTTATTTGCTCACAGCAGGTTTTGTTACATCTCTCGACAAAGCATGCCTTATAGCCACATTGTCACAGTCTCTGACATCCCAACATGTTTTACTAATTCATACCCTTATTATGGTACCATCTGCTATTTAAAAACCTTTGCTATCAAAATGGAAAATAATTGCTGACAAATTGGTTCATAGGTGTATCCTTGGCTAATAGCCACTGGGACCTTTATAAGCCTAGCCAAACATCCCAAATGTAACCTGCAAGTTTATGTGCTGGCCTCTGTAATGTAAGTCAGGCTAGAGTTCCCCCATGTATCCCACAGGTTTATGTGCCTTAGAGGTTATTTTAAGGGGAATATTTAAGCTAGGGCATGTTTTACAAGCTGCTTTTATCCTTCAATGGGCGATGGGGGTTGGCATAATGGCTGAGGTGTTTTCTTCACAGACAAGAGGTAAAAGGTTTCATTCTCACCAAGTGAAATTGGCTAGGCTTCAAATTGTTCACAAGGGCTGCTAGGCTTAAAATGGTCCACAAGGACAGTTAACCTATTACTTACTTATGAACCCATTAGAGGCAAACCTTCCCATGGTCATCATGATTTGCATCCAGCCATTCTAAAAATGGCAGCCTCAGTAAATGATAAACCTACTTGCTAACATTATCAGTCTTTCACAGACCACATGAACTGTCCCAATCATTCTCAATCATGTAATTCTTATACCCTTACCTGAAGTACCCCACTCAAAGGAAGCTTGTTACTACAGACCATATTGTATTCAATCTCACACAGGAAAGTTTTTAGAAAGAGTTGAGGAAAATACATTCTGGAATACTGTACCACTGATGGTCTCATGGATAACTATAATGCATAGACTATTTCAAGTAAACAATCATATATGTAAGAACATGGTGTGACATCCTCTGGGCCAGTAATCAAAGAGCTTGAGTCCTCACTACTGATACTGATGAGGAATATTCACCTAGAAAAAAATACATACACACATGATTTCCATATGCAGCTCTCTGCATAAAGCACAATTTCCCTTAAGAGCACAAAGGGAATACACTCAGTTTGGGGTCTGGGTATCCCTCAATGTCTTTCCAGGCCCATAACAAGGCTCCCCACTGGCACAGCTGTAGAGCTGAGTCCTCAGTTGAGTGTCCAAGCCAAGTCCTCCAACACCCTTTCTGTGAAACCAGTGCTCTGTGTCCCTGTTCCAAGTAGCTGATACATACACACACACACACACACACACACACACACACACACACACACACACACACACACTTTGAGAGTTGATTGGCATGCACACACACACACACACACACACACACACACACCTGGGAAAGGTTGGCAAAGATTTACTCATTCTGCTTCCCTTTGTTCAGGATATAGGTAGGTACTGCCACCAGACACTACAAAGCCAGCTACTCCAAGGTTCTTACAAGGGTACCCAATTATACTGAGTGAAATTAATATTAATGCAGATGGTAATATTAACCAACCAGCAAGGCTTTCATGAGTGGCCACAGTGTCACTAAATAAATATAAGTAATCTCAATGGTTAAAACATTCTCTGGAGGACCAGCCACAATGAAAAGTTTTAAATATATTTAATAATAAATAATAAAAGAACATGGAAATACTAAATATCTATTTATAATAAACACCAGAGTTTCAATCACAGAAAATGTTAAAATAACACAAATGGATAGAGTCACACAGATACAGAAAGACAGTACTTAACTAATCTCACTATATTTTCCTGACTGATATAAATAATTACTATTCCCTGGTTACTTACTAAAGCAAGGCAAGATGAAGTGGGTGAGAGATCCTTCTGTGTCAGGTTACAAAAACAGACTGCTCTGAGACTTGAGTCTCATCTAGTATTAAAACATAATTTTGTCCTGGATAAAGATGTCATTACATACATCTGGTCATCTGACATCTGGTTCCACTACTACCCCCCTTTACTAGAAACTGAACCAGAATCTCCCACATATGTGTTACCATACACACAGATAGAGCTTTACTAAGATGTATTACAGATTCTGGAAGCCATAAAACCATTTCAGCACTTCTACCCTTCCAAGTTAGCAATTAGTTCACCACTAAGGACAATACAGTAAAATTCCTAGTCCTTGTTTTCACAGACATTTCGTTTCTGGGTGCAATTAGAACTGTAAGATACAATTTGTATGGCCTACCAGGTAATTTAATTTTGGACTATTTTTCAAAGTTAGCTGGACTGAGATTAACGTCTTCTCTTCCAGTACTCTGTGTTGCAGTATATTAGTTGCCACAGTTATGATACAGTCTGGCATACAGGCATATTTCTTTTTGCCCAACAGTATCCACTGATGGTACATTTTTAACACAAACAACTTAACAAATAGGGGGGAATTCAGTAACATCTATAGAGAGTGATTTTCCATGTAGGCAGAGTGGCACAGATCTGACATGGAAACCAGCAGCAGTGCGATCCAATAAACAAAGCTGAGGGACGTGCATGAGTGTGCAGACACAGAAGTGTCTGCAGAATGCAAATAACCTCGTAAGGAGGTGAATTCCATGCAGATGAGGTCAAATGAAGGTGCTGGAACAATCCAGCAAGCAGATAGGTAGTCATGCAGACCCCATGTTGGTGTGCAAAGTGTACACAGAAAATTACCATGCACAAGAAAACAAAAATTGAATAGGGGCTGTAAAAGGCCATTTAGAAGCTCAGGGATTGGATATTAGGCACAGATATGTGCAAAACTATGCCATGCATGTCCAAAAATTAATGCAAAATAATAAAAAAATATATGTTGTTTTTAATAGCCATATCACGTTTGTGCATCATGCAACAACATGCAAACATGTCATTATGTAAAAAAAATATTAAAAAGTGTAAAATCCAAAAAAAAGATATTCGAGAATAATGCATTATAGGGCCCTGCAAGCAGTAAGTACAATGGTAGATTTCAGTGGTTGCTAAGGAGGCAGGGCCTTGAATAGTGAAGTATCCAGGTTGTGTGCATGGATCAGTATGCAAATGAGCTGGGGTTACTGAATAGCAAAAATCTGCCACTGTGTCCATACATAAAAATTTGTGTAGCCTCTGAACTGTGTTGGTGTCCACAGAAGAGCTAGCTGACATCAGTAGGGGTTGTGTCACATTATTTTTAAGTGGATTGGAGCTCAGCAGCACCCGTTTGCATGGCACACTGCTCAGCTAAGCAGAGGTATGTGTCCAGTGCGGCTAAGCTTTGTTTAGCTGCAGGATGTATGTTTTAGCAGGTTTAAACTATGCTAAGCATGCCCGTGCATGGGAGTTTGTCCAGACTGCTGAGCACTGTTTACACCAGCACCATGGGTATGTGCACCATGCCGCAGCGCTTAGCAGGGAAGGCATTTAAAAATACAGGGAAATAGCCTGGGAAAGCCAATCATGTATGAATTACTGATAAACCTTGTTCCACTGACACTGTGCCATTCAAACCCCTCAATGATATACCTGGCAGGTGGAATGCATCATAGTTAGCCAATCACACAGGCTGCATTTGCAGCACACCACTATATGATTTTTTCCCCATACTCTGCACCATTGGAGTACAGACTTGGGTATTTTAACTCACACAATGCTAGGGGCTGCTGCTGCTCTGCTATATCTGTATGTGCTAGAGGCTGAGGGCAGTGCTGATGCTCCTGCTGACAATAGGCCTAAACATAGGAGAAGAGTGTTCAGGCCCAGCGTAACCTCCCAGGAGCTACATGAGATGGAGATTGTAGAATGCTACAGGGTAGACAGGGACATACTACAGGAACTCACCAAGCTCTGCCGCCTTCAACTCAGACCCAGAGCCAACAGAGGGGAGCCCATCTCAGTGGAAACAAAGATATGTGTAGCCCTTAGAATAGTAGCTACAGGTACTTTTAAAAGACCAATTGGGGACATAATAGGGGTCTCACAGGCATCTGCATCCAGGGTACTCCACCAGTTCCTGGCTGCCATGCAAACACATGCCAGTGATATGCATCACTTCCACCATTTAGCACACTACCCTGAGGTAAGTAAAACACAACAGTGGATGTTTGTAAAGTCAGCATCTCAGTCAGAAAAACAAATAAATGAATAAAACCACTAGAAACAACAGCAAAACACATCTCCTTTAATATGCGAGTCAAACTTTCACAAAAAGGCTTTTTCATGCAATAGATAAAAACATGAGACATAACATTATATTTAAATAATCCATAAAACACATGACATGAAATTAATTAATTAAATCATTAAACTTGCTCTTGAAGGCACTTAAGTAAAGGTTTTAAAGTAAAAGTACCATTTAACCCTGGTGAAAAATGTGCTCTAAACCTAAGTATCCACCTCATTTCCTCATTTTCTGTAAGCAGTATAATATCACCACTTAGAAAAAATAGAAACCAGGTCAGCATACAGTTTCTCAGTCTCACAATGTAGTTCTTGTTCTATAGGTACATTACGTACATAGTAAAAAGGATGCCAGCCACACCACACAACCTGTACCTTATCATGTATTGGCTGTGAACTGCATGCATCAGACAGAGTCAGCCCTGAAACACGGGTCTCTCAACTGCTGCATCCACAAGGTAAGTCACTATCTTTTACTGCAGTTATGGTAGCATATGTATGGACCTGCTGCATGTATGTAAGGGAATAGAGTGGGCTGGTGGGCTACTTGCAGAAAACTAACCACTACTTGGAACAACAGGAACTCTGTCCATTACTGTGTGCCCCATAAAATCTCTAGATCACAGGGCTGGAAAACCCAATGCAGTATGCCAGGGAAATGCCAAACTGTGGGGTTATAGGACAGCAGCAACACTGTCACTGCCAGAGTCCACTACCCCCAGCACATCAGTGTTCCCATACAACTGTAGTAACAGTATGTTTGCAAGCATATATCTGCAGACCACACAATCCCAGGGCTGTCACAAAGAACCTGCCCAAATATCCTATTTTACACAAAACTCAGAGGTCACAGCAGGGGTCACAGTGCATGTCTGTCTGTTTGCTGTTGATAGTGTGAGGAGTTAAACCTCACCTTCTGGTGGCTCACTGGGCTAAGTACATTACCATAGTTAATGGTGTTGATGGTTTGAAGCTGGCACCACCTACAACTTTTGCATGTGAGGTACTCATATGGTAGGAGTCCTACAGACTGTCAATATGCCACTATCTGTTCATGCCAGAAAGCTGGACAAAGACAGAGTCAATGGGTGGTAGAGGGTAAAACAAACAGACATTATACATGCTCTGAGTAACCTAATAGGTGGTTAGTATAACAGCAGATTGCAACAGGTCAGATTAGCAACAGGATGTAAAGGCCGTCATTTAACTGTGTCAGTGCTTTTCTGTGGGCTCCATGTATTAGTATATTACAGGGAAACCACAACTGAATGAGGAACAGAGCAGACATATGGAGCAGAATGCTGGACATCCTGCAGAAACATGTACAATAAGAGGTATGTAGACTGTTACCCTTTGTCTGCTGTTAAAGCATGTACCCCATTCACATCATATACACAACCACTTACAGCAGGAAATCTGCACAAAGCCATAAACAGTAGTGGGACAAAGGCCCAAATACAAGGGGAAGGACTAACTACTGGCCAGACAAATGTATAAAGTGCAGAGAATAACAGGCAGTGCATTAGCATGGGTTTCCTGATGTGTATGGAGTCAGTAACTCAAATGTCAGTCAGCATTCCCTAATGTCAACCTATAATGATTTGCGAATAATGTACCATAAATCCACAATGCTATGTACAATGTAACATACATATGCAGAACTCTGTACATTCTATCACAATCCCCACACGTGATAGGTATGAGACATGTATTACATTCAGCACACAGCCAGGGAATGCCTTGGACAAAATATCTAGGAGGTGACTGTTGAATCAGGTGCAGCAGCCAATTGACTTGTAGCACACAAAATCCCAGACTGGAGTACAGGTAGGTCTGGCCTGGAGTCACCTTGTAAGTACTGATAGTCACATTGGGCATGCTCCTACATTTAGCTAACTTGAGCCCATATCTGATGCCTCATTTGCCTGAGGAACTGATATATGAAAATATGTGTGTGTATACAGGCAGCTATGTATACATATCTGTCTCTCTTTAGCCTCCTCACACATGATTACCAAATCTATCAGTATGTGGTACATATATATATATATATATATATATATATATATATATATATATATATATATAAATATATATATATATATGTGTATATTTTATATAAATATATATATATATATATATATATATGGTGCTACATAAAGGTGTGGAGTGATTTAGACCCTTCACATATATCTATTTAACACTGTCAAATGACACACACACACACACACACACACACACACAACTACAGTTACATCCTTGATACATATGTTTATATATATATATATATATATATATATATATATATATATATATATATATATATATACACACACACATATATATATATATATATATATATATATATATATATATATATATATACATACACACGTGTATATGTGTATGGGGGATCTAATTCAGATGATCGAAGTTTTAAAACTTCGAATTTCATATGGCTGAGACCATATGATCGAAGTTTCAAAACTTTGAAAATCTGAAACAAAAACAAAGCAAAAAACTTTTCCTGGACATTTTTGCAGGGGGGAAAGCCCCCCTTCACCCCTCACACCCCCTGCTATTTAAATATACCAAATATCCAGAAAAAAAGACAGGCCAGCAGAAAAAGCAGGAATGATGCAGAGTCAAAAATACAATATATAAAGGTTTATTTGTAAACCCAAATAACCACAGACCGGTTTCGGCAGAATATGCCTTCCTCAGTGTGTTACAGATGAATAAACAGAGGATGAAAAATACATATGCATATATATAGTATGATTTGACCAATGAGCATAAAAACTGCCCTGTCATTCATTAATATTCATGAATAAGAGTAGGGACACCAAAAACAGTGCAATTCAAAATGAATGATACTAGTAATGATAATTTCAAAAAAAAAAAATGCAAAACAGTATACATATTTAGATAGACCAGTTATGCTAAAATATGTATGGAACATATTAATAACATGAGAATATATTATAACAATGCAATATATTATAAATATAGCAAATAATGGAATGAATTTGATAACCACCCTGATGTAGTCAAAGCAAAGTGCACAGAAATGTGCAGAGTGCAAAATACAGGGGAAATATTCAATATCCTGCTGTACTAGGTTAGCAAAAAATCTGATAAACATATATCATCATGATAAAAAGCAACATTATAAAAATATATGTATTATGGAACCAATTGGTACATGAAGTAAGAAACATACACTGAAGTGAATGAAGTAAGAAACATGCACTGGCTGACAAGAAGTAAAGTGATACCTGAGTAACGATGTTCATAGGTATATATAGTCATCATAAGTCGGCATGTGAATGTTGGTATGTTCACATGATAGGATATGTAGTGGACAACTGTGACATAAGAAAAGTTATGGAAATCAAAGTTAAAAATGATCATTGAGTCCTGGACTGAAAATAGCTCCCAAAGTAATGATCCAATATTTCTCCTGATTCAGAATGCCATGCCAGCCCTGTTTATTGCTATGATCACCCACAATTCGATCAATAATCATAAACGTAAATAGTGCTTGTGGATGTTGGAGGAGGTGTTGGTGCATAGCATTGGTGGTCTTTTTGTTTTTGATGTCACTTCAATGTTCAGTAATCCTGCTTCTAAGTTGTCTGGAGGTTTGACCCACATAGAAGGCCCCACAGTGACAGGTAGCTAAATATATAACCCAGTCACTACTGCAATTGCCAAATACCTTGCATTCAAACACCTTGCTGGTGTTCCTGCTGGAGAACTGTTTGGATTTGGTAATCTGTTGACATGATCCACAATGACCACATGGATGTGTGCCCAAGAGTTCGTGTCCCGTGAGGGTTAACTGTTTGTGAATAGCCCCACCACTGCCTGTATGTTTGTAGTGAGAGAGGTGTGATCCTAACGTTTTACCCCTTTTGTATGAAAACTTGCATTCCTCGCCTAGAAGGGATCTGAGCTGGTCATTGGCGAGCAGAATATTCCAATGTCTTTTGATAGTATCACGGATGACATTATAATTCCTGCCATGAAAATGTCTTTTGATCCCACTCCCAATTTCAAATGTCAAATTGATTTATTCTTGAATTTGGCATGTGAGGAGGGAATCATTAGTCAGGGTCCAACCTCCGGACAACATAGAAGCAGGATTACTGAACATCGCAGTGACATCAAAAACATAACATTACACAGGGTCCAACCTCCAGACAACTTAGAAGCAGGATTACTGAACATCGCAGTGACATCAAAAACAAAAGGACCACCAATGCTATGTACCAACACCTCTTCCAACATCCACAAGCACTATTTACGTTTATGATTATTGATCGAATTGTGGGTGATCGTAGCAATAAACAGGGCTGGCATGGCATTCTGAATCAGAAGGAGAAATATTGGATCATTACTTTGGGAGCTATTTTCAGTCCAGGACTCAATGATCATTTTTAACCTTGATTTCCATAACTTTTCTTATGTCACAGTTGTCCACTACATATCCTATCATACCAACATTCACATGCCGACTTATGATGACTATATATACCTATGGACATCGTTACTCAGGTATCACTTTACGTCTTGTCAGCCAGTGCATGTTTCTTACTTCATTCACTTCAGTGTATGTTTTACCCATGTACCAAATGGTTCCATAATACATATATTTTTTAATTTTGCTTTTTTATCATGATGATATATTTTTTTCAGATTTTGCTAACATACAGATATTGAATATTTTGAATATTTTGTACTTTGCGCATTATTTCGTTCTGTGCACTTTGCTTTGACATCAGGGTGGCTATCAAATTCATTCCATTATTTGCTATATTTATAATATATTGTCCTGTTATAATATATTCTCATGTTATTAATATGTTCCATACATATTTTAGCATAACTGGTCTATCTAAATATGTATACTGTTTGCATTTATTTTTTGAAATTATCATTACTAGTATCATTCATTTTGAATTGCACTGTTTTTGGTGTCCCTACTCTTATTCATGAATATTAATGAATGACAGGGCAGTTTTTATGCTCATTGGTCAAATCATACTATATATATGCATATGTATTTTTCATCCTCTGTTTATTCATCTGTAACACACTGAGGAAGGCATATTCTGCCGAAACCGGTCTGTGGTTATTTGGGTTTACAAATAAACCTTTATATATTGTATTTTTGACTCTGCATCATTCCTGCTTTTTCTGCTGGCCTGTCTTTTTTCTGGATCTTTGGTATATTTAAATAGCAGGGGGTGTGAGG